>NC_061121.1:191920846-192023744 GCF_002878395.1 Capsicum annuum
AGTAGCACTGCACAGGAAACCAAGTTCATTACAACTATGACTCATGCATCGAGTCAGTAATACAGTTGGAAAAAGTATGGCATGTAGAAATTTTGTAGCAAAGATGTAGTACTTCTTTTGCTCTAGATAATGTAAGAAGTACTAGGTTTCCCTATCTAGTAAATATACAACAAGTAAACCCAAGCTTCCATATATAAACAACTCAATATATTTCTAGAATCAATTTTCAACCAAAGTCTTACTTGAAAAAACATATGTGCATTCATCATTTATGTCCCAAGTACCTATTGTATTTGAGTATTTATTTGTATGGTCTGGAAATAATAACCTACATATTTAGTCAGTTAATTATAGTTGTGTTGATATTCTATGATATCATATCACTTTCAAGCTTTAAACTACAAGAATATGCAGTTAATTAGGCCATTCTGTTTGATAAGATATGTTTTGTGGTGTGTTTCATTGAAAACCATGTTCTGGGAACTAAACTGGAGAAAAGAAGTGAAAATTGAAGTTTTAGACCACCTACATGGGCACATACGACCCATAGGTACTACACATATTGTGTAGGTTCCAAAATAAGTGTCAGAGAATTGAGATACAGGGATTCAAAAGCTGAAAATTTGGGCCCTACTACTTACAATGGGCACCTATGGCCCGTAGGTGCCACGTACAGTCTGTAGGTTCTAGTGCAAATATTTGATAGTTCAAGTTTTCTAAGATCCTACTGATGTTTGTGAGTTTGACACCTATATGGGGCAACCTATAGCCCATAGGTGCCACCTACGACCCGTAAGTGGCTCTGTAGGTGACCACCGACTCCAGTTTGCCTCTTCTATTTTGGATTGGTTTCCTAGGGTTTTCATATATTCAATAAATAGCCTTTTGATTTTTTTAGTTAGTTTACGCCCTCTTATTATCAACAAATATATATAATTTGATTCAGAGATTTGATTTTGATCTTGGGAATGTGTTCTTGGATTTTGGTTTATTATTCAATTTGAGACTTTGGTTTTTCATCATAAATTATTTTAAGATTTATTTGATATTTTCAATTAGAATTCTATTACTTGTTTCACAATAATAATTAGCTAAACCCCTTAGCTAGGGTTATGGAAACCCTGGATGAATAATATGGTAGGAGAAGTACAATGTTGTTACCAGCTAATATTCTTGCATGTATTGTGATCACCTTCAGTTAAATAGATTTCTTAGCAGTTGAAAATGGTAAAAACCGGCCAATAATAACTACTTACTTCAAAAGAGAGGTAGAGAGTACGAAAAAAAGATCACAACAGTAAATTGGAATTAATTATTTATATAAGCTAATCAGCATTATCTACTTAAGCTAATTAACTAGATATTCAAAAGGTTATAGTTAATCCAGGATCTAGGATAAGGGTTTATAAGTCAACACTCTTAGACTCAAACGGTAAAGAGTAAGATTCACTAAAGCATTTATAATACAGTCAGAGATTTTCTTCAATTTTTGAGGGCTAGGACACATACGTAGGACCACCTACAGTCCGTAGGTGGCCTAGTAAGTGGCCACCGACCTTGATTTTCCTTCTTGGTATGCAAGTTATTTCCTAGGGTTTGCTGTAACTTATATATACCCTATTGACTTCTTAATTACGTGATGCACTCTATATAATTATAAGCATATATTGGATGCCAAGATATGATTTCGATCTTGGGATTACTTTGTTCAAGATTTTTATGGATAATTCAGCTAAAGACTTTGGGTTTTATTTATTGATTATTGTGATAATGTTTGAATGTCTTCAATTATGAATTCCTTTAATCGTTTCACAATCACGAGTGGCTAAATCCCTTATCTAGGGTTGTGGGAATCCTACAAAATTGATGAAGTAGAGGAAGTGCTAAGTTTTTCCTAATTGATATTATTGCATGTATTATGGTTACCTTCAATTTAATAAATGTCTTAGCAGTTGAAACGTTAAGATCCTACTTAGTATATCACTGCTTACTCCACAAGAGGTGTAGAGATAAGGAAAACATAATCATAACAGTAATTTAAAGATTAACTATCGATCCAGGCTAATCAACATCATCTACTTAAGACAGTTATCTTACATCGAATAACTGGAGACTCAAATAGTAATTGTTAATTGGGATCTAGGATAGGGTTTAGTAATGCTACATCCTGAGATTCAAAATGTAAAGGATGAAATCTATTAATGAGCCCATAAGACATTTGATGGTACATGACATATCAAATCCTGTAAGCAAGCTATTGGGTTGGCTCCACAAAGCATGATAAACCTATTGAGTTTAGATTCCAGTGGGAACACAGTCCTGGTGTTTATTTCTGACTGATTACAACCAAAGTTGAGTTCTGTTAATTGCTAAATATTACTAATACAAACCCCCCATTTACTTTCTGTACTACCCACTAATTTCTGCAAATAAGAGATATAATTCCATAGATTTTGTATAGATTCGACCCTAACCTGAGATGGGTTACATTACCTGACAACAACCACTTTATCTTCTATTAGAAGGGTAGTTTTGGCATCGATCAAAATTTTGGTGCCGTTGTAGGGGAACTTAGGTGTTGAGTTATTGATTGAAGCTGCTAAAGTTTTTAGTTTTTTATTTTCTATTTTTAGTTGGGTGTACGCTTGGTGTATGCCTAACACTACTACTAAATGCAATCCCTAGTCCCATTATATCTGAATCTAGAGAGAATTCTATAGGCTAATCGTATGATAAAGGAACACAGACCGAATGGCCAACTTAAAAGAGGTTGGGATGATCCTAATACGGTACCTCCCCTTGCTCCAGGTGATCCTTAAGACATTGCACATCAGAAAACAAAGAAGTTGTTGGTAGATGTAGCTGCTAACTAGAGAAGGAATGAGAAGGTACAAGTGTTAGCTCAATAGTCAAAGCTAGCCAGGCCAAGATTGAGAGTTGATCATCCAGAATTACTCCATGGTAATCGAGATAGAGTTTGAGGTTGTTGAGCTCAAGTGATCCTGGAAAACCAATACTTTCAACCATATGATGATGATGAGGATATAGGATAAATTGAGCCGACAGAAATAGGAGCTATATTTTCTCCTACTTTACCACCAGATGTTAAGTTTGAAATAACCAATACCATAAAATCTAAAGGAGTGTTTGCAATATTTTCAACGAATGATGAAAATATGCATTTTTCTAATTTTATAGGGATCTTCACTTCCTATACACTCATTCTAAGGTTGTTCCCTTTTTCATTGACTGGAGAAGCTTCTTTGTTGTTGGGGGAACTACCTAGAGGATCGATTGCCAATTGGCATGAGTAGCGCAAGTAATTTTTAGACCATTTATTTCCTCTATCAAGAATGTTGTAGTTAAAAGATGATATATATAACTTTAGATAGCTACATTCTAAGTTGATTTATGAGGCTTTATTTTGATTTAAGTTGAGCAGCGTACCCAATTATCGTATTTCAGTGACGAACTTACTGGAGATATTTTATAGAGCCTAGAACATCGATTCTACAGCCATGGAAGATACAATCACTAGATGATATTTCATGTGTTTATGCTAGAAAATAGAATATGATATTATAGACCAGATCTCTCTCACTAACTGAGGATGGCATACTTGGGAGGTAAAAATGTGTGCTAGAAATTATGCCATCGGGGCTTTCGGTAACCATAGAGAAGGTGATGATTTTGTGGCATAAGAGATTTCACAAATTAATATTGATATTATATTGTTGATCAAGCAGTTTGCAATAGTAAATTCTTAGAAGATAAATGCAGTACGTTCACAGGGTGCAACCTCTAGAGCAAATGAGTCTGACTTGGAAAAGGAGGCTATGTATCTTTATTGAGTATTATCAGGTCTCCAAGAAAAATAGGAGAGGAAATTAAGGTCGAAACTATTATGGAGATATATACAAGTTGTATTAGGGAGCATGATAGTGACTGGAGAAGAAATAAACACTATATGGAGAAGGGAGATAGGTATGTCCTGCTAGGTAGCTGTGATACTGAATCATGAATGGAGGTGTTGTTGTCCAAACAGGTTAAGGGTCAAGAAAATTAGGATACATGCCTTAAGAAAATTAAGGTTTATATCTTAGATCTTACCTAAAAGGTTGAGTCTCATGTTATGTAACTCCCTAAGTCTACACCCTAGATGTCACACGGTGCTTACAATCCCGATAGACCATAAGCTAACCCATGACTGGTACCTGCTGTGAGCACTAAATAATAATAATAATGATAAAATATACAAAAATATAACTAACATGCCATAAGGTTCTCAAATACTAAAATAAATACTGAATATGGATAGCGATATTAAAAAATTAAAGATTTGTCTAAACTATTATAGTTTAAAAGCCTCTAACTATCTGAATAAGGAGTTGATGGGACATGCCCTCAAGTAACTCCGACTACTGAACATGCTGAACTATTGGAATAATAAAATAAATAAGTCTATCCTAAAAATATGAGGACTCGCCACTATAACTGCTGCTGATAACCTGGGCTGCTAAGTATTGTTAAGAGCTCATGCGTCTAAACCTATGATATGAGACATCATTGTGTAAAAGAAAGAGTTTGGATCAGTACTTTAAATGTACTGGTACGCTAAGTGAGGTAGGATGATATTTATAGGTTCATATGGATGAGATGATAACGGCTGAATGAACATTATGAAATAACTAAGTGAGAGTACATGAATAATTGAAACTTCTGTAAATATTGATTATGCAATACTGTGCATATATATATATATATAAATTGTATCTAAGGTCATACTGAAACTAAATATTGAGTTCTCATAACTGAGTGACAAATATGTGAGATTACTGATAACTGGGTGACTATTTCTGACAGTCCTGATTTTGTAGAACTGAACTGAGTTCTATATTGAGTTTGAAACTGAAATTGTAACTGTGGGAGTTATCATCTAACTGACATACCCCAATTATACACTGATTGGGGTCCAACCTATAGCCCCAGTTGGAAGGGTGTTAGCACCGTTCCACATGTTACTAACATTAACTAAGTCAACCCTAATCTGGCAAGCAAACTCATGTGATGTATATGGTTACGTCAACCCTAGTCTAGCAGAAGAAGATTTACCCTATGTTGGCTACATTGTTCTATAATACAAGGACTGCTACTAAGGGTGAAACCCTCAACTGGCAGGAATACCCCCATCCCTCTGTTGGCTCGGTGTTGAATCCTACTCCCAACTGAATTGATATTAAACTGATCACTAGACTATAATAGGCCTGACTAAACTTACACTGATTCCATAAACTGACTGAATGCTACTATTTGGGATACTATAGAATCATTCTATTTTGATTGGAGACTAGATAAACAGCTAAATTTTGGGTATTCAATACCCCCAGGACTTGATAGCATAGATAATAAGAACACATGAAAACATTTGAGACCATAATAAGTAAGCATTATTTAAAGAAATCCATCACTTAGGAATTTCATCAAGCACATGAAGATTAATACTTTAACATAGGGAAATTCACCAAATACATGGGGATCATGAACTTGGACATTGGAATATCTTAAACATGGGAGCATAGCATGATTACATAACTAAAATCATGAATTTAGGAATTCACATGAAATTTGCTAGAAATAGGACATGGGCGTTTAATCATACATGTAAAGATCATAGCTTGAACCTAAGATTTCTTTACACATGGGTGAACAATAGAGTTACATGGAAAAATTTATAACTTGGGGATTCATCTTGAAATTGATTGAACATGATATAGAAATTTCATCAAACATGTGGAAAGCATGAATTTAAGACATGGGAATGTTGCTAAAAGTCATGAATTTAGGATCTATCATGGAATTCATTTGAATAAAGTGTGGGAAACTCAAATTCATATCATGATGAATTCAAAATACTTCATGGAATCACACATGTGCTGAAATTAATTGAAATCACCATGAAAAGATTCAATTCAATCTTTCTTGAACATTTAAAATAATATAATAATCGAAAAATTTATTTTTTTAATTGACATAAAAGGGTTTTGGGCTCAATAGGTGAAAGAGAACCCATGGATAAAGTACCACATACCTTGGTAATTAAAGTCGTGAAAATCGTTATTGTGTTCTTGAAGCTTGGACTTGAAATTAAATGACCTAGAGTTTCGTTCTTGAGAGGATTTGAGAGAAAGTGAATGAGTTGGCCCTTAGGATAGCTAAATTTTATGTTTTAGGACAGAATAAAAGTGGGTAAATTGACTTAATTACCCTTATAGATGTGAACTTAATTACAGAAAATTATGCCCAGCGATGCATAGACTGATGCATTGCGTCAATGGGGTCGACGTGATGGTTGACGTGATGTGTCGAGATCGTGTCAGCTCACTGGAAATTGTATGCTTGAGTTGGTGATAATACTGTCAATGTGATGGGTGCTGAAAGACATCTAAATCACATTGATTAACTATTTTGGACATCAAATTAGGCTTATAACGATGTCAAAAAATCCAAAACTTATTCGAGAACACCTATTAATATCCCTGATCATGAATCAATTTAAAAACTGATATTTTAAGGTCGTAAGGATCGGAAACAAAGTCATTGAAATATTGAGGCCAATAAATGAGTCATAAGGATCGTAAACAAAGTCATTGAAATATTGAGGCCAATAAATGAGACTAATTCTCAACACTTAGCTAAAAAATTTTAAGTTTGGGACCTCTTTTGGCATTCTATATATGACTTAAATGACTAGGATTTTACGGGGTCTTACATGTTACTACAATCAAGCACTTAGAGCATTAGTTTGAGCTGATGTCTACTATTTTGAATTAGAGGTAGTCGGGTATCCTTTCTAGCAACTCAATTCAGAATCCAAAGAATTATGGTTATTGTATCTTTATTACTATTCAGAACGGTAAATATACTATTGATCCCTCGCACCCTACTATGGATGTGCCGAAGAATGATAGTACTATGGTTGATGAGACACCAATCGTGGAGTCAGACAAGGCGACAAGTGTTGATGTTAGCATTAATGAGGATAAAGGTAAGGGAAAGGTTGATGAGTCTGTACTAAAGCTAATTCTATAATCGCCCCCACCTCTTTCTTTAAGTCTAAAATATAAGAAGGAGGAAGGAAAGTTCGAGAAATTCATTGAGATGTTGAAATTTTTGAGTTTAAATATATCTCTCCTTGAGGCTTTAGAGATTAGAGAAAATGCATGGGTATGCTAGATTTATGAAAGAATTGATGACAAATAAGAGAGAAGATAAATTTGAGGATGTTTATAGAATTACCATTGTATTGTAGTCACTTTTAAGTCTCTATCCAGAAAAAAGGTGATCCCAGAGCGTTCACAATCAAATGTGCCATAGGGACATCTAGATTTTCTTGAGCGTCATGTGTCTTAGGAGCCATCATTAATTTCATGTCGTTCTCTATACTTAATAAATTGGTCTTGAGCCCTTCAGATCCAACTACTATGCGATTATTGATGGCAGACTACATAGTAAAAAAACCCTTGGACATATCATTTGATGTGGTGGTAAAAGTTGATAACCTTATTTTTCCGGATGACTTTGTCATTCTAGATTTTGAGGTTGACCTTGATATGCCCATCGTATTTTTAAGACTTTTCATAGCCACCAGAAGAACAATGGTTGATAAGGAGAATAGGGAGCTCAAGTTCAGAGTCAATAATAAAGAAGTCATATTCAACATCCGAACAACTATGAAGCAGCAAACCAACATGATAGTGGTGTCTATTAATCATTATGTTGATGACACTGGAGGTTACTCCTTTGGGTACCTTGAATAATTTTGAGTAATCAAGGTACTCATGTTGTGCTGCAACATTAAATCAAGGACTGCATAGGAGGCAACCCATGGTATTGTTAGTGAAGTTTGAGTAACAAACTTAGCCACATCGTTTTGCAATGTTAAATCAAGCGTTGGGTCGAAGACAACACACTATTTTAGTGTTCATAATTGTTTTTCTTTTTTATCGGTATAGTAGTATGAGGAATATCCTGGAATATGGTAATCCATTGCTTCATTGATAATATTCCAGGTAAGGGGAGTTTGTGATCAAATCATGATGGTCATAAGTCTCACTTAGGCCAGGTAAAGTGTATCTTGAATGTTAAAAGGAAATTTTATGATTTTTAAGGATTTGTTGGACTTGAACTTATGAATCTACTTAAGATGACATCAAAACAACTTATGACTTCATAAGCAATGTAATATGTGTCAGAATACAAAGTCAAGAGAGTAGGGAAAAGGGTTGAAAAATTGGGCCCATCTATGGAATGGCCCCTACGACCTGTAGGTGCCTATGGTCCATAGGTGGTGCCTTAAGTTACAAAGTTTTGGGCCTAATTTTGATTTAAAATATGGTCTTGTACCAACCCTAACCTCCCCCTAGGGTTTTTAACTCCCTAAACCTCTCCTACTACCCCATTTAACTTCAAAATTTCCTCATCCCCCTCAAATTCAAATTTCCCCACTATCCCACACTTGATAAAAGGCTAGAACGTGACTTGTTCTCGTAACAAATTGCCTAAAGGCACTAATTACACATACAAGGTAGGGGTTCCCTACATGTTTTCATATTTCACTTCCGATTCTTCGAAGAAAAGGTAACATTCTTAGCTCCTAGTAGTACTATCTTGTGCAAGACCAACAATAAGTGAGTTGGTATGTTTATTTTGGTGTAGAATATGTGGAAATCAATAAACATATTTGTAGGAGCCTTGAATTAACCTAAACTCCTAAAGTGGTGAATTTTTCTAGAAATAAATGATATGATCATGCCCTAAATGGAAATTTAAAGTTGAAAAGGTAAAGGAATCCCAAAAATTTGCATGCTTGTTGGTATTGAAAAAATTGATTCTAATAGTATGTGCACATATCAAAAAATATTTGGTTTGAGTATAAATTAAAAGGATGTAATATATAGGGAAAATTTGAAGTTTTTTATTTTTGAATTTTTCTTCAAGCTTTACAGTCCCTCATTATATTTCAGATATTAATGCTTGGTTTTAAGGAACACAAGTCATTAAGGGCTTCAACAAAGAAGGATGCAACTTTGAGGTAAAGGGACGACTCCTTCGAGTGTAGTGGCTCGGTGGAGGAATACCCCATTGCCCCAACTGGAGCTGCCTCGACTAGAATGATGCAACCACAAACTAGCTCCTAGAAACATGGTGCAGCGAAGACTATTATTAAGGCTACCATGGGGTTACCACTTGCAAACCAATCATAATGGGGGTACACAACCTACTTATACTTATCCTGTAGCTCAGTCATAGATCAATACATAAGTACCCTGGTCAAGGTTGATGAATTCTAGGATATCAACTCTACACACTTACTAGTTTAATGAGGGAAAGGATGAGGAGGGGGGGTGGAGTCTGAGTTACTTTAGCAGCAGCTACATAGGACCCCCAGTCTGAGGAGGTTTCATAGGATGAGTCTGAGGCAGCAGATCTGGAGCAGTCATCAATAGTACCTTAGTCTGTAGAGGGTAGACATCAGAATCACATAAGGTGCCTCTACTAAGTACAGATCCACCATCTTATATAGATCATGCTTTGGACCCTATACACATCTCAGTTGATGAGCTTATTGATGAGGTAAACCCGAGAAATATGTTGAAGGACTTCTGCTGCTTTATGGGAGATACAACTTTATGACTGAGATGGGCTGGACCAAGAGGGCTATTTATGAAGAGAGATAGATCGAGTTGTCTGGGTTGGCTGGAGCGACATTGTTGTAGGTTGTGCTTTATATGTATCAGTTGAGGTGGATGACTAGACCCCTAGGTTCATACGACCCAGGATTTATGTGGGAGTTCTATGCCTCCTACCATGCCATAGTATCTTTGACTATGCCGAGAGGTAGGGGGGCATAAAGAGTAGCCACAGTTAGAGGAGTTTCTTATTCGAGGTGTCATGGTTGATATTTCAATAGCAGACATCTACCGAGTTCTTTTTAGACCAAATTATGTAGCTCATATATCTACAGCAGACTATTATAACCGACAGAGATTGGTGCATAAAAGATATGCTATGAGAGAGGCTAAGAACAAGAGTGAGAGGGTAGGTTTGGAAAAATGGATCACTAGTTATATCTCACCTCTTGGTATGGATGCTCCACGAGTTTAGGGGTAAGGTGTGATTAAGAAGGGTATGTTAAATTTTGCCACAAAGTTCTAGTGTTTCTTAGTGCGTTATCTATAATATCTAACTACAATTAACAAATTTCTTGCTTAGGATAGTGCAACATTGATTTCAAGCATGGAGTTTGGTTATGAAATTGATTTTATAGCCATCATCACATATGAGATATATAAGAGGGCATTTGGGAAGATGACTACACTGCCCTTTCCTTGTTTGGTATAGTTGTTGTGTTATGAGGCTGGTGTGCTAGAGATTCCACAAGTTGATGCAAAAGTAGAGGCAATGGACATAGCCAAAACTCATATGATTAAGGACTCAGAAAACTTGATCCTTAAACAGAGGTCCAATCCACCCCTAATAGTAACTCTAACCAAATCCAAAGGCTCATTAATTCCTGTGGATCCTACTACTACAAAGTGAGTAGATGGTGTTTAAATGGATTTTGAGATGATGGAGTATAGGGAGGCACCCAAGATGAGCACATAGGTCAAAATCACCCAACCACATCATCTTTAGTCCCAAAATCCACTTTGGAGCCAGTTGGGACATCTATAATACCTCCTTATCCTTTACTACAGCTGCTGCTACAAGTATGGTTTTTGTATTACGTGATTTTTTGTAGATCTCAATAGATAGTCAAATTGTTACCACCATCTTGGTAGATACTTTTGAGATAAAGGTGGTATCATTATATGGGTAGATCCGACCATATGTTTAGATGATACTTAATGTAATATAGACTAGATTATAGGCTATACACAAGGCTGAGATATCAGAGTTTTGAGGTAAGGTTAATGCCTATATAGATTCTTTTAAGGGTTGAGTATCAGCTTGATATACTGATATTGAGGCACCCGATCTAGGTGTGATTAGAAAGAAGGTAGCCATACTATTGGTAGTGATACACTCTCTTACTAAGAGCAATATTCTAGCCATTCCTCTAGTTGTACCTCCAATCTTTTAGTTGATACCTCCAAGTTGACCTAGACATTGTAATTTATTAGTAGAGAATAATAAGAGGGTCCCAGTAGTTGGGTCTAAGAGACATAGAGAGGTAGAGTTTTAGAATCCTGATATACCATTTAACCAAGCATTAAGATGGGTAAGACATCATTCGAGGGAGAATAACTTAGTTGATAGATAGAGGCATGTCGAGAGAGCTGCAGCTACATACTCTAGTAGTGCATTTCTACCACCACTGCCTCCTCCAGTTAAGATACCCCCACATGGGGATAATAATTATGTGAACACCTAGTGCAACCCAGGTATGTACTAGTTCCTTAGATTTATAATGTTTACACACAATGAGGATAGTGCATAGTCTTTTAGATGGGGTGGGTATATAATAGTTGTTGTGGGTTTTTGTTATCGTGTTTCTTTTCCTTATGACCACTTTGTGGTTGTAAAATCATCATGTCTAGGTTAATTGTGTGTCGTATTATGTTTTATTTCCTTTTTTGTTGTGTTTTTGTGTAATTTGTGATTTTTAAATATCCAAAGCAGATGATATATTTTTGTTTGAGATTTTTAGGAAAATGATAAACCTTCAAGAAATTTGTTTTTAGAATTGTGTGAATATATATATTTGTGACAATTGTGGATCTTGTTATGACATTAGGATTAGGGACATAATAATCATTGCTAACTTATGTATAAACTGAATAGGTAGTAGTTGTGATGTGACTCTGTGTTGTGTGTGTAACATATTACCTAGTTCCGTTTGTGTGTTAAATTAAGAACTTGTCTGATTAGTCTTGCCTAGGTTGTAGGACAATTGATTAGTAATTGATCTTATGTTGTTTTTGATATTAGTCCATTTTTAGCCTAAATGACCTTTCATGTGCGAATAAGTATCCCTTAATCCTTATTTTTAAGCCTTACAACCAATTTGTCTTCTTACACCTTTCACCTTACTATTTATGTTACAATGAACATATTTTGGCCCTAGTCCTCCTTACACGTTATGATCCGCAACTCAGGTAAATTGCCTAAGTTGAGGGTGGCTATCATAGGGGTGTGTAATATAAAGTAGATATGAAGAAGGATAGAATAAGAGAAAAGAAAGTAGGGTTGGATTTGGTAGAAAAGAAAAAACAAATTAAAGAAACCACATTCAAACTGAATGTGCAATAAGTGAATCAAAAGGGAGAAATAAGGGTGCACTAAAAAAAATTAGTTATTGAGTGGACCCCAAAGTAAGAGTAGTGCCAAGGAGTCTTAGTCACTAAATATATCCATATGGATAATATCATCCCTTAAGCCTACATTACAAGCCCAATAAATTCCTATATTGATCCTAACCTGACTGACTGAAGCTAAGGTAAAGAAAATAAGGGAAAGCCTATGGTATTTGATGCACATTGGTGGGATTTCTCTTATGAGTGTGTGCCTCTTGACATTCCCTACATTGACATGCAGTATTTCATATGAGTGAGTAGGACTTTGTTGTTGTGAGGGCGCAAGGGTTGAATTGCTAGCTACTTACTTGTCTGGGTAGTGTAACTTATATGTATGCATGGTTGTATGTTTCAAATGTAATGCCATATCTTGATTCTCTTGCATCATATTATAGTGATTCAGGTACACACACAATTGGTTTTGAATTGTTAAAATATGAGGGGTTAATGTTTTTAAGCTTAAATTATAGATTGACTATCTTAGATAGCTTAGAGTTCTCCTAGTTAAGTGTCATTGTTTTGTTTCGTTGTGTTGCATTGCGTGAGTACATGCAAATGTTCTAAGTTGAGGGTATTGATGTGTCATGGATTCCTAGAACTTTTGATGCTTAAATCAATGAAAATATGCAAGTTACTTAGGTTGTTTTACTAGGTACATTGGATTTTATGTTATGTTTTGCAAAAATCAGGTTTTAGGACTATTCTGGAAGAAAGAAGTGAAATTGAATTTTTTGACCACAGAAGTAGGTACCTAGGGCTCATATTGGCTACTGATGATTCGTAGGTGCCTACGTAAGTGTTAGAAATTAAGATCCAAAGACTTAGAAGTTCATAAAAGAAGATCCTAACACTGACGGATGACACTTATTGCCCATAGGTGCCAACATAGGTCTAAAAATGTAATGTCCAAAGATTTTCTACAGTGTTTCAGGACCAGGGCAACCGACGGTTTGTAAATGCCACTTATGACCTATAAAGCCCCAAGTTTTTAGTCCTTAAGGATTTTTGAAATTTTATCCTCATTGTCTTTACTACAACTTACCTATACGAGTCATAGGGTGCCTTGATGGGTCATGTGGCCCTAGTCGTAAGGTGTCCAGTATATCGTGCTTGAGTTGCTATCGTAATAATGACTTAGATATACGAGCAGTAGGGAGTCTTAACGGGTTCTAGGGACCCAAATCATAACCAAATCAGTACTTGAGTGTTTAAGTTATGCTCTAAGTATGCGTGGCTCACTATTAGCCATAAGGACTTGTTATGACTCATTGGGTGCAAATCGTAAGATTTCTAGTGTTACCCAAATAGGTTTGGTGTTGATTATGATCAAACCCTATGAGTTATAGGGTCTCATTACAAGTAGTATAAGTTGAGTCGTCGGGTCACTAATGTGTGAGCATCCTTGGAACTATCTTGGCTATGAAAAAAGGTAATGAGTCGTAATGATTCTATCCGAGTCGTATAGTGACCCATAGTCATTAATGACTAAATTTAAACTTTTATTTTGAGGACACTTTGGATGATTCTGTCCTTTCCGAATTAAAACCCCACATCCATAAAGCACTTATGGGGGGATATGTTTCATCATTAACGTACACAATCATATCAAAAGCTCTTCAAATTCTCTCAACTAGTCATACTTAAGGTTTTTAAGAAATAGATCATCCTAGGGCTCAAGGGTTGAATTTCTTTCGTAAAACTTGGTATTTCAGGCATATTACTCTTTCTTCATTTTTAATTGGTTAGGATCATATGTGTTAAAGTATTGTTCATGAGATATTTATGATGGTTTTGAAAACATGGTTTGAGGGTTTTGTATAACTATTATTTATGTGATGTATCATGTTATTCCCTGCATAGGTTAGGTTTAAATAGTAGTTTTAAAATTAATTTAAAGCATGAGAATGATGAATGAAGTATCTATTGTGATTTCGCAAACTTATGACTTTTAAAGTGATTATGACCCCAACACCATATTGAGAAATTCATTTTTAATTATGAGAAATGTAGAAATTGAACTATTCCTGAACTATTGCATTATAATTTTGAATTAAACCTTATGGGGTTGTGTAATTCCCTAAGCTAGTGTAAAATTGAACGAAGGGGTTGTGAATTCCCCCATGTTAATATAATAGGTGTGGCTTGTTGATGTTACCTTGCGAGTGTAGTTGGCATGATGATAACAATAATGTATGCCTAAATGTGTATTGTGGTTCAATGAATAGGATTGTTTGATAAATATTTTTAATTGTGCTTTAATGATGGTTGTGAATCTGAGTTGTGAAAGTGGTGATGTCGTGGGACCCATACTAGAAATCACAATTGCCAATACAGGGGTCTATATGACTGGGTGGTTGAGTCCCTCTTATTATTATTATTATCATATGATTGAGAGGTTTGAGTACCCTATATTATATTACATGATTTCGGTGGTCGTGTCACCTTGATATGTCAGGAGATTTTAGTCCCCCATAGTTCATATGTATACTCTCTGGTTCATACGGCCGCACATACTAAGGCCCAACCAGATGGGGAAGAGTTGGGCCTAAATAGCCCATGGGTACCTTTTTATGTTATAAAGGTTGAGCTACACAACCCAGGCTATAGTTTTAACGTGCATGTTAAGCCTTTTTTTCTATCTCGACATGTTATATATATATATATATGTATATGTATATGTATATGCATATGTATATGTATATGCATATGTATATATGTATATGCATTGATTATATGCATTGGATTTGAATGATTGGAAAACTGTTGAACATGGCATTATGTTATCCTTATCCCTGAGTTTCATTCTAGTGTTCACCCCACTAACCATCTCCGAAAGAGGTATCCCAATGCAATGCAGGTACCGAAGCTACTTCTACTTTCTCAGTATAGATTTTGGTTGGTTGGCTAAGTTCATCAGTTCGTCGTGGTAAAGTGGTGAGCTTTCATTCTTCGAAAGACATACATTTCATCAGTTCTTATCATAGACTAGAGTTGAGAGTTTCATTATTATTATCATTATCATTTTTATTGTCATTGTCATCTGTTAATATTGGGGATATGTCCCGATTGAGACTCAATTTTAGTTCTTGTTTTTGACAACTTTACCAAATTTTGGTTGACTTGGGAGATGTTGGTTTATTGTTTAGGTCAGTTGATGGTTATCGGTTATCAACATACTCTTTATTCTTTGAGATTTTCTTATTATATGTTCAAAATTCATCCGTCATTGAGGATATTATGTTTGATCTAGTTTAGTGTAAGGGGTGATCTCTCATCCAAGTGGGACTTGAGATACCTGCCATGGCCAGGCCCTAGTTTGGGTCATGAAAAAGATGGTATCAGAGCCTAGATTTGGTGTCTTTGGGTATCCAACAAATTCATGCCAAGTAGAGTCTCTTTTATGGGTATGTATCATGCCAGGCTCATAAGGCAGAGGATATGAGGTATTTTGGAATATTTTTCTTACTTGTTGTTCTATTTCAAGTTAAAAAGTCTACGGTCTTGTATCCTCTCTTTTTTGTATGTTCATTTTTCAGATCATGTCTCCCAAAAGATATGATATTCATGGAAACTCTTCTCTCCCGTCTGAGAAAATATGGATAGATTTTGTCTTACTCCAGGAGTTCGGACCCAATGGAGGGTCATTGCTTTTGATTGCTCTAAAGGAGCTTCACCAGTTCACCCTATCCATCCTCAACTACCCAGGCTGGTGTGTCTAATATTGAGTTTAACTAGTCGATTCATTTGCTTACCTATGTGCCTCCTAAACTAAGCATGTTGCTTTTGTTGCTGCATCATTTAGTGTTTCCGAATTTATGAGGTTGAGTCCTTATATTTTCACTAGTCATAAAGTTGATAAAGATCCTCAAAATTTTATTGATAAGTTAGAAAAGATCTTTCGTGTGATGTATTTCACTGATGAGAAGGGTGTAGAGTTCACAGCTTATCCTATAAAGGATGTCGCAGAACAGTGGTATGAGAAGTGGGACCAATCTAGGGGTGATGATATTGAGTCAGCATTGTGGGATAATTTCTCTAGTGCTTTCCTTGATCGCTTCTTTTCTTAGGAGTTGAGGGAGGCAAAGGTTGAGTAATTCGTGAATTTGAAGCTAGGAAGGATGATATTAAAGGAGTATCCCTTGAAGTTTCATCAGCTTTCGCATTATGCTCTTGAATTGTTGTCTAAAATAAGGGCTAGAATAAGGAAGTTTATCTCCAGGTTATCCCATGAGTTTATTTTAGAGAGCAAGGCTGCTTTGTTTAACAGAGATATGGATATCTCTAGACCTTTAGTAAATATGCAACAACTGGCAGTGGAAAAGAAGAAGCAAGTGAAGATAAGTGAAAAGTAGAGAATAAGCTTTTGGTAGTTGGATCAGGGTGGAGGTTAGCAAAAAAGTGGTAGAGATGGTGAAAAGTGGCCTTATAAGAAGTGCGGTAATTCTGGTTTCCACTTTAAGGATAGAGCACCTTATTCGAAGTTGATTGGTGATCATCGTTCTCAATATGATAGTTTCTTTAGAACACCAGGATCTTAGTCGTAGGCTAGTGGGGCTTAGTCTGCTCCATCGTATCCTTCTTGTAGATTTTGTTGCCAGGTGCACGTATGTTTGTGAAGAAAGAAGGAAAAATATTTTAAACGTGGTGAGATTGGTCATATGCAGAGGGTTTGTCCTTCTAAGGTTGCTTTTGGGGCAAATAAGATTCTTGTTACTAATTCAGTAGCTCCCGCACCAAAAGAGGCAACTTTTGTTTTTTTGCTTTGACACTAGTCTGAATCATCTGTACATTCTTACCACTTGCCAAGATTTTGAGGAGTCCCTCAATATTGTTAATGGTACGCTCAAACTCATTTCTCATGATGTATATTGTCATTTCTCAATATGTGATAACTTACGTGCAATCCATTTTTGTTTTAATCCTGAATGTATTTCAGACCATTTTTCAGCGTCCACCCTGATGGGTGACTTAGTTGTTTCTAGAAGGGCTTATAGGGGTTGTGTGGTGTCGTTCTATGGTAGAGTGACCTTAGTAGATCTAATAGAGTTGGACATGTTAGACTTTGATGTTATTTTAGGGATAGATTTGTTGCATTAGCGATATACGTCTCATGACTGTCGGACCGTAATAGTAAGTTTCCACTTCCTGAATAAGACGGTCATTGAATAGGAAGGTAGTTACCTAGTACCTAAGGGAAGGTTTATTTCGTAACGTAGGGCTTAGAAATTGGTTTTGAAAGGGTGCCTCTATCACCTCATGCATGTTAAGGATTCTAGATTCGAAGGTCCTTCTTGGTAGACTATCCTAGTGGCTTGTGAATTTCTCGAGGTGTTTCTTGATGATCTTCCTGGTGTACCTCCTACTAAGGAAATTAATTTTGGGATTGATCTTCTCATTGAAACTTGCCATATTTATATTCCTCCTTACAGAATGGCTCTGACTAAGTTAGGAGTACTTAAGTAGCAGCTGAAAGATCTTCTCGATAAGGGTTTTATCCATCCTAGTGTGTCCCTGTTGGGTCCTCCTATTCTTTTTATTAATAAGAAGGATGGTTCCCTTTGGATATATATTGATTACTTCTAATTGAATAAAGTGAGTGTGAAGAATAAGTATTCCCTTCTAAGAATTAACAATCTATTTGATCAGCTTTAGGATGCTAAGTTCTTTTCTAAGATTGATCTTCAGTCGGGTTATTATAAGTGCAGATTAGGGGGCAATATCCCTAAGACTATTGTCCAAACCCGGTACGGTCATTTTGATATTTTGGTAATGTTTTCTGGTTTGACCAAAGCCCTGGAAAAATTTATGGACCTTATGAATCAGTTTTTCCATTAATTTCTAACCTTTTTTATCATTGACATTATCTATGATATTTTTGTTTATTCCAATACTAAGATGCATAATGTCGATCAACTCCATCTTATGTTATGAACCTTGAATGATCAATAGTTGTATGCAAAATACTCTAAGTGTAAGTTCTGGTTGAATAATGTGACTTACATGGGCCATGTTATCTCTTATGAAAGGATCATGGCGGATCCACCAAAGTTTGCGGTGGTTAAAAAGTGGCCTAGGCCCATGACTCCAACCAATATTCAAAGCTTCTTAGGTTTACCCAGCTATTATAGAAGATTTGTGGAGAGTTTCTTTTCTATGGTAGCCCCATTGACTCAGTTGACTTAGAAAAAGGTGAACTTCTTATGGTCTGATACTTGTGAGGCTAGTTTTATGAAGATAAATGATAAATTGAATTTGACACTGGTTTTGACTCTACCTAAAGTCACTGATGGTTTTGCTGTTTATTGTGATGTGTCCCAAGTGGGACTGGGATGTATGTTGTTGCAACAAGGCAAGGTGGGTGCTTATGCCATGATATAATTGAAAGTTAATGAGAAAAATTATCTGACTCATGTTTTGGAACTATTTGTTGTGGTGTTTGAATTAAAGATCTAGCGGCATTATTTGTATGGGGTCCATGTTGATATTTATTCTGATCGTAAGAGCTTGTAATATGGGTTCACTTAGAAAGAGCTAAACCTCAGGCAAAGAAGGTGGCTTGAGTTGCTAAAGGACTATGACATGAGTCCCCACTATCATCCAGGTAAAGCTAACGTGGTTAGTGATAATCTTAGCATGTTGTCAATGGGAAGCTTGTCTCATCTGGGTGAGGAGAAATGAGATTTTGTGAAGGATATTCACTATTTGGCTAATCTCAAAGTTGGTCTCTTGGATTTCGAGGATGGTGGTATGATTGTTCAAAAGGTGTCGAGGTCAGATCTTAGAGCTGAAGTAAAGAAGAAGCAAATGTTGGATCCTATTCTGATGCAAATCAAGAATGATGTAGAAAAATATAAAGTGATGATTTTTAATATTGGTGGATATGGTATATTAAGGTACCAAGGTAGACTATGTGTTTATGATATTGATGGGTTGTGAGGAAGAATTTTGGTTGAAACTCATAAATCATGTGATACTATTCATCCGGGTTCGATGAAAATGCATCATGATCTTAAGGAGATCTATTGGTGAGAAATATGAAGAAGGATGTGGCCAATTTTATGGCTAAGTGCATGGCGTGCCAATACGTAAAGGTAGAGCACTTGAGACCCGGTGGGTTGACTTTAGCAATTGAGCTGCCGGTGTGGAAATGGTTGATAATATAGATTTTATTTAGAGTCTTCTGCAGTCTCGTCAGTAATTTGATTCGATTTGGGTTATCATGGATAGGATGACTATGCTTACTCACTTCTTGCCTGTGAGGACTAATTTATCTTCAAAGGATTATGCTAAGTTATTCATCGACGAGATAGTGAAGTTGCTTGGTACTTCAATTTCCATTATATCTAATTGGGGTACTCAGTTCTAGTCTCACTTTTGGTTGTCGTTCTAATGAGGCTTGGGACTAAGGTGACCCTTAGTATCGTTTTCCACCCACAGATAGCTGGGCAAGTAGAAAGGACAATACAGTCCTTGAAAGATATACTTTGGGCTTGTGTTTTTTATTTTGGTAGTAGTTAGGAAGAGAACTAGCTCTCATAGAATTTACCTACAATAACAGTTATCATTCTAGTACTGGTATCTGTTTAAGGGCTTATATGGTAGGTGGTGTAGGTCTCCTATTAGGTGGTTTGAGGACAGTGTAAATCACATATTCGGTTCTAATTTGGTTCACTAATCCATGTAGAAGGTAAAGGTGATCGGGATAGACTTAAGTCCGCATGAAGTTTCCAAAATTCCTATGCAGATGTGAGGCGAAGGAAGTTGGAATTTACTATTAGGGATTAGATGTTCTTAAAAGTGTCTCCCATGAAGGTTGTGATGTGGCTTGGTAAGAATGGAAAGCTTAGTCCCTGTTATGCTGATCAAAATTTTGTTTTAAAGTTTGTTGGTAATGTTGCCTATGTGTTGGAGTTGCCTTCTAGTTTAAGCTCCATTCATCCAGTGTTTCATGTTTTGATGTTGAGAAAGTGCGTTGCTAATCCTTTGATGGTTATTCCTTTGGAGGTGGTAGGTATTTCAGATTCCTTGTCCTATGTCGAGGTCCCGATTGAGATTTTGGATTGGCAAATCCATCAATTGCAGAAAAGAATGTGGCTTCTGTAAAGGTTCCTTATAGAACAAAAATTTAACGAACCTACTTTGAAAGCCGAGGAAGATATGAAGTCCAAATATCCATTCTTGTTGCCAGTTCGGGATAATTGTGCATGAGGTATGAATATTCCTTAACATTATTGTTTTCTGACTTTGTTAAAGGAAATTTTAAATTCCTTGGCATCTTTGTTTTCTATCCTTGTTAAAGTTAACTTGTTAAAGTTAAGTGTGGCTGTGTTTGGAGTCAAATCGTGCTAATAAAGATCTTGTCCAATCATTCGAGGATGAATGATCCTTGGAGGGGGGAGAGAATGTACCGCCCCAGGTTTTTGGTCCTTGAAAATTTCTGTAATTTTATCCTCATTATATGAATCGTAGGGTGTCTTGACGGGGCATGTGACCCTAGTTGTAAGGTGTCTAGTGAATGGTCCTTGAGTTCCTTTCCTAATTATGACTTAGACATACGAGTCGTAGGGTGTATTGATGTGTCCTAGGGACCCAAATCATAAACAAATTAGTAATTAAGTGGATAAGTTCTACTCTGAGTACAAGTGGCTCACTATGAGTCATAATGACTTGTTACAAATCATTAGATGGAAATCGTAGGTTGTTCAGTGCTTACCCAAAAGGGTTTTGCGTTAATTATGACTGGACCCTTTCAGTTGTAGGGTCCCATTATGAGTGGTACTAATTGGGTCGTAGGGTCACCAATGTATGGGTGTCCTCTAAACTATCTTCGCTACGACTCAGGGTGACAAGACATTAATAGTCTATACGAGTCATATAGTGACCTGTAGTTATTAACGACTAAATTTTAGATTTTATTTTGAGGGCACTTTGGATAATTCCCTCCTTGACCAATTGAAACCCCATGTCCATAAAACA
The DNA here is from genome assembly GCF_002878395.1 of Capsicum annuum. Lineage (NCBI taxonomy): Eukaryota > Viridiplantae > Streptophyta > Magnoliopsida > Solanales > Solanaceae > Capsicum > Capsicum annuum. The sequence goes on from NC_061121.1 coordinate 191,942,179, forward strand.
CTTAGGAGAGGTTAAATTTCATCCTTAACGTACTCAACTCTTCCAAAACGCTCTCAAATTCTCTCAAGCTTCCATACTTAAGTTTTTCAAGAAGTAGGTCATCCCAGGGCTCAAGGGTTGTATTCCTTTTGTGAAACTTGGTATTTCAGGCGTGATACTTTTCCCTCATTGTTAATTTTTCAAAGTCATATGTTTTAAAGTATTACTCCTGAGATATTTATGATGGTTTTGAAAAAATGGGTTGAGGATTTCTGTATAACTATTGTTTATGTAATGTTTCATGTTTGTCCCTACATGAGTTGGGTTTAAATAGTGGTTTTAATGTCAATTTGATGCATGTGGATGGTGAATGGAGTAGCGATTGTTATTTTCCAAAGTTATGACTTTTGAAGTGGTTATGACCCCAACCCCATATTGTGAAATGGTTTTTAATTATGAGAAATATGGGAATTAAACTATTCTTGAACTATTGCATTATGATTTTAAAGTGAACCCTATGGGGTTGTATAATTCCCCAAGCTAATGTAAAACTGAACCAATGGGGGTTTGAATGTTTATATGGCTTAACATTCACTTTAAAACATTAACCAAGGTTGTTATATATATATTATATATATGTGTGTGTGTGAGAGAGAGAGAGAGAGAGTATATATGTATATGCATTGATTATGTGCATTGGATATGAATAATTGGAAAACTGTTGAACATGGCATTATGTTATCCTTATTCCTGAGTTTCATGCTTGTGTTCACCCCACTAACCATCTCCAGATGTTGTATCCCCATGTAATGCTGGTATCAGAGCTACTTCTATTTTTCCTACATAGAGTTAGGTTTGTTCGCTCAGTTCGTTGGTTCATCGTGGTGAAGTGGGGAGATTCCATACGTAACAAGTCTTAGACATTTCTTCAGTTCTTATCATACACTAGAGTTGAGAGTTTCATTATCATTAACATTATAGTTTACATTGTCATTGCCATCTATCATAGTTAAGGACATGTCCTGTAACACCCCAAAATCTGATTCCCGAGATGCCACATGATGCTCCGAACTACAAGTAGTCCTGAGCTAACCTTGGCTACTTTTCTACTACATCTGAATCTCAACATAGGGGAAATATGAATATGAAAACATAATAAATGTGGAAATCTTATTTGAAACATACTAATATCACAAGTCTTGGTAGAACGATACTGGAAAAATCTTAATACTGAATCAAAAGCCTAAAACTAAATTTAGTAGTTCGACAAGTCTCTACTGACTGAATCTAGAGAGTCACTGGGACAGGCCCCAGCTGAATCAAACTGTCTGAAATGAATAATAAAGTGTCTACTAATAACTAAAAATATGACTAACTAAGTCCCCAAACTATGAGGACTTACCAACTGCATGGATGTAAATGAGATGCTCAAAAATCACTCATGCTATTGAGACAGAGCACCTGAACCAACATTATGAGACAATATAGCACGTAGATGTATATGTGGATCAGTACTTTAATGATGTACTGAGTATATGGGGGTGAATTCAATAAGTAAACAATTTCATCACAATTTATAAAATCATGCATGCTAAATGTAAATGACTCACAGAGGCTTGAGAAATCTGAAAACTAAAGATCATAATTCATGAACAATAAAGCATATAGTATAGATCTCGTGAGTCATTACATTCAGTTCTAAAATTTGTTCTTTTCTAAAAACTACTACATTATCTTGTCAACTGTAAGGGGAATAATTCATCTCAAGACTTTAGGAATCTTAAAACCATAGTTTTCAAAACACATACTTTTATCTAAGGCTTTAATCCAATTGACTGTTTTAAGAGTAGGGGACATCTTTTGAGAGGTTCTTCTAACCGACATACACCATGTGAGCATCAATGAAGTCCCACATATTTCCCCTATTTGGTAGGGCTATTCTACCCTTTCCATCAGAATAGAACTTATTATCTTATGTGGTCACAATCTTAGTCATCCACGTAGAAGTGGGGATAATATTAATCCTATGGTGGCACGTAGTTCTGGGGTATGAAACCGTAGTAACATACCCATCTTAGTGCTAAATACTACTTCCTTTCTTATGCTCGAAATCTTAAGAAAATTCACTTCAAATTAGCACTAGGGTTTACAAGAAAACCAATTATGCTTTTCTTTCTTAAAATCTCAAGTCACATGAACAAAGTGGATTCTTTATCTTAGCTTAGGACCAAAAGGTTAAATCTTTATCAAAAATATGAGAATAGTCTTTTCTTAGGATACTCATAGCATAAACAATCTTAAAACAGCAATCTTTAACTAGGGCTTAAAGACCCATGCATCAAACTTATGTTAAAACACAAAAATGCTCATGCTTGATAATGTAAATATTGATAAATCAACTCAAAATCTGGAAATTTCAGCAATATGCATTAAAATATGAACATAACCATGGAATTTAACTTCTAAATCATTGGGAATCTCATAGGATTGTAAATAACAATAATGGGTATAAACCCTAACTTGAATTTCATGGAAAATTATATAAATCTCAGTAAAATTTTAATTTAAAATAAGTTTGGGCACAAGGGTGAAAGGATTATCCTTGTTCATACCTCACATACCTTAATTGGTGATCTTTGCTGAAAAACTTGAATCTTCGATTCCTATTGTTGCTTTGGGGATGAATTCTTAGAGCCCTTGGATTGGGAATTCTCAATCTTAAATTTCTTTTGAGAGTTAATGGAGGAATTTAGATTTCTTGGGGAGAAATTTTGTTGAACTAGGGTTTTTCTTGAGAGAGATTTGATGAAAAGTGGATGTAAAGTGCTTTGAAGGGGTTTAATTCATTATTTGAAACGGATTTGGGGCTGGGAGAATGACCAAAGTACCCTCTTTAATCCTTGAAACAAAATTGGAAACTGAACTTTTGGCAATTTGGGTGGCCATCACGATGCGCCACTAACACGGTGGCTCACTGGAAATGGACAAGCGGAAACTGAGCTTTCATCGTGACGCACCACAATCACGGAGCCCCTTTAGTTAATCATTTTGACCACTGGTGCGACGCGCCATTATCGGGAGGTCTTATTAGAAATTGCCAAAAGGGAAGCCAGGCCACTCTGCGACGCATTAAAATTACGGAGTCTCAATGAAAATTGACAATTGTGATTTTACGCTTCTCCGCTATGCACTAAGGGCCCAAATAATGGTGTTTTATGATTGGAATTTAACATAGCCATAACTCCTTCATAGAGTGTCAGATTTAGGTGAATTTGGAATCGATGGAAAGTTTATTCAATTTTTCACGCCATGGGAATTCTAAATATGAAGAATTCCACACGAAATAAATAGTATTCATTTTTGAAGCTATCCCTTAACATTCTAGGGATGAATTCAAGCTAGAAAAATTCTCGTGGAATTATAATATCTCCCCCTTGAGAACATTCATCCTTGAATGTTTCTAGTTAGACTAAGAATACAGAGGAAAATCTAAAGCTATAGGATAGCATGCACAACCGAAGAAAATTGCGAAACTTAATCAAAATCATTTTGAGCTTATGAGTAGTCCTGTGAGTTTATGAACTTACACGAGGACAACTATATAGCTGAATATATGATTAGAAAAGAATAGAATCAAGGAAGAGTATTACCTTCAGCTAAATCTGAGTTTACGGAGAAGAGGTGAGGGTACTTGGTCCGCATATCTGTTTTTGCTTCCTAAGTGGCGCCCTCAACCGACTAGTTCCGCCAAAGAACTTTGACCAAGGGAACATCTTTGTTCCTTAGTCTATGGATTTGATGATCGAAAATCTCAACTGGACTATCTTCTTATAAAGGCTGTTCTGAATATCTGAGCATCCTAAAGGAACTATAATGGTGGATCACCAAAGCACTTCTTAAGCATCGAGACGTGAAATTCCGGATGAACAGCTGACAAGTCTTCCGACAAATCAAGCTCATAAGCTACTTTCCTAACACGACTCATAATTCTACAATGGCTAACATACCGGGGACTAAGCATCCCCTTCTTGCCAAATCTCTCCACCCTTTTTATAGGTGAAACCTTCAGATACACTAGATCACCAACCTCAAACTCAAGGTCCCTTTTTCTCACTTCTTCATAGGATTTCTGACGACTCTAGGCTATTTTCAATATTTCCCTAATCAACATAAATTTCTCTATAGCTTCGTACACTAAATTGGGCCCTAGAAAAGTGGTCTCACCTATCTCTAACCAAACTATGGGTGATCTATATCTCCTCCCATAAAGAGCCTCAAACAGAGCCATCTGAATACTAGAATGATAACTATAATTATACGCAAACTCGATCAATGGCAAATGCTCATCACAACTACCTTTGAAATCAAGAGCACATGCCCTCAACATATCCTCTAGAGTTTGGATGGTCCTCTCTACTTGATCATCTGTCTGAGGGTAGAAAACTGAACTAAGATGGACTTGGGTACCAAGACCTTTCTGAAAGTCTCTCCAAAACTGGGAAGTAAACTGAGTACCCCTATCTAAGATGATATACAAGGGAACTCCTTACAATCTGACTAAGTCTCGAAAATACAACTTAGCATAATCCTCAATTGTTGGGATGTATGAACTAGCAAGAAATGCACTGACATAATCAATCTTTGTACGATAATCCAAAATGAATCATTATGATGATGCGGATGGAGTAAACCATTCATAAAGTCCTTATTCACCCCTTCCCACTTCCAAGTATGGATGCCAAACTCTTTCAACGTACCACCAGGTCATTTGTTCTCTACCTTAACCTATTGACAAGTCACATACTTAACTATGAACTCTGCTATATCTCTCTTTATTCCACTCTACTAATAGATTTTACACAAGCCGTGGTACATCTTGGTAGCACCTGTAAGAATAAAATAACGCACACCATGCACTTCAACCATAATTCTTTGTCTCAACTCATCACCATAAGGCACACACAATCTATTCTGGTATCTCTACATATTATCTCCCCCTTGGGAGAAACCTTTACCTTTTGGTCTTTAACTAACTCCTTCACTCTAACCAAACTAGAATCCAGGTCTTGCTTACCTTCACTTTCGAAACTTGGGAAAATTCGGAACTACTCTGAACCCAAACATTCCCTTCAGCTGAGTCAACAAACCTAACACCCAATATAGATAAACGATGAACTTTTCAAGCCAACTATTTCTTATCATTCTCCACATGAGCAACACTGCACTACATTGACCTTGCTCGGATGATACAACACACGCATGTCATAATCTTTCAATAATTCTAACCATCTTCTCTGTCGGAGATTCAACTCCCTCTGAGCAAACACATATTATAAGCTTTTGTTGTTTGTGAATAGATCAAAATGCATACCATACAGATAGTGCCTACAGATTTTCAATGCAAACACCACAACATCTAATTCAAGATCATGAATTGGGTAGTTCTTTTAATGAGGCTTAAGTTGTCTAGAGCCATAGGCTATGACCTTACCGCTTTGCATCAACACATAACCCAAACCAATTCTAAAGGTATTGTAATACACCACAAAACTATCTGTACCATTGGGTAACATTAAGATTGGGGCTGTAGTGACTCGAGTCTTCAACTCCTGAAATCTCTTCTTGTAGGAATATTACCACTGGAACATACTTTAATTTGGTCCAATCTAGACATCAGGGATGCAATAGACGAGAAACCCTCGGCAGAATATCGGTATTAACCAGCTAGACACAAGAAAATCCTAATGTTCATGGAGAGATAGGTCTAGGATAATTTCTTATGGGTTATTTCTTTTGGGGATCGACTCTAACACCATCGGCAGAAAAAATATGACCGAGAATGACCGCTGAACTTAGCCAAAAATCTCACTTGCTGAATTTGGCAAAAAATTAATGATCTCTAAGAGTTTGCAAGATAATTCTAAGATGATCTACATAGTCATACTCACTACGGGAGTACACAAGGATATCATCAATGAATACTGTGACAAAAATATCTAGATATTGTTTAAACACTCCGTTCATGTGGTCCATTAAAGATGCTGGAGCATTAGTTAGCCCAAAAGACATAACTAGAAACTCAAAATGACCATAACGGGTTCTGAAAGTTGTCTTTGGAATATACATTCCCTTACTTTAAGATGATGATATCCAGATCTAAGGTCTATCTTTGAGAAATAACTTGTTCCTTGGAGTTGATCAAATAAGTCATCAATTCTAGGAAGAGGATATTTGTTCTTGACTACGACCTTATTTAGTTGATGATAGTCAATGCACATTCGCAAAGAACCATCTTTCTTTCGTACGAATAGGATGGGAGAGACCTATGGAGAAACACTAGGCCTTATGAAGCCTTTATCTAAAAGATCTTTGAGTTGCTCTTTCTACTCATAAATTCTGTTGGAGGGATAGAAATAGGCTGAGTATCTGGGAGATGGTCAATACCAAACTTCAAGAAATTTATTGACCACTCGTACAAACTGAAGGGTTAGAGTCTCAGACTTTGTTTCTTTAACCTAAACTAGATGATAAATACAACCTTTAGATATCAATTTTCTGTCTTTGAGATAAGATATGAATGACTCTTGGGAGATACTGAATTACCTGACCACTCAAAGACTGGCTCATCTATAAAATAAAACTTCACTATATGGGTGCGATAATCTATAGAGGTATAATATGAATGGAGCTAATCCATACCAAAGATAAGATCAAGATCAACCATATCTAACTCTATCAAGTCTAATAACATGAATTTATGAGGGACAGTGATAGGACACTTTTTATATATTTGTTTAGCAACAACTAACTCACCTACTAGAGTAGAAACAAAGAAAGGCTCTGGGATTTTTTCATAACTTACCTCAAAATTCACAACAACTAATGGGGTCACATAAGAGAAACTAGACCCAAGGTCTAACAAAACATAAGCATCAAAATGAATTAAACAAAGCATACCAGTAACAACATCTGGTGAATCCTCCTACTCCTAATAGGATGGTAAAGTATAAACGAATTCTGGCACTGACCGCCACAGTACTGGATGATGCGCCCTGAGGAGCGGCTAGGCGATCTAGAGAAACTGGTGCACTATTATCCTAAGTCTGGGGACGAATATCCCTAATTTCCATTCTAGCATGCGAGCACTCTTTGATTCCGTGACCTGGCTATCCACAACCATTAAAACCTTTCTGTCTGCATAAATACTCACTCGGATGGGTCTTACCTCACTTAGCATACTAAGGATAAGTGGGCCTACCACTCACACCATTTTGAGATCTGGACATAGAAGACTTACCCCACTATTCCTGCCTATTTTTGGGTGTAGGAGCATCAGCTGAAGAAGGGGCAGGCATAGATGACTGATTCTAAAAATGCATATGATTTCCTTCTCCAAACCTATTCTGACCATAATCAAACTGCCCTGTTCTAGCCTTCTTATTAACTCTCTGTCTTTCCTTCATCTTTTCTACCTCAATCTGCTGAGCATGCATCATAAATCTAGGAATATCTTTGTCTCTAATAAGAATAGCAGTCCTACACTCCTTAACTATAAACCTAGACACACCGGTCACAAACTTATTCATGCTTGACCTAGAGTTAGCCATCTGATCAGGGGCATACTTAGACAACTGGTTGAACTTGAGGAAATACTTCTTCACTGTCATTAAACCTTGCCTCAGGTTCATGAAATTTTCTATCTTAGCTTCCCTCTTCTCACGTGGGAAGAACTTGTCTAAGAATGCATCCTAAAATATCTGCCAAGTCATGGAAGCTGCATTCTCCCCTCAAATTTTCTTCCACATCAACACCCAATCATATGCAATATCATTCAGCCTATAGTATGCCAGTTCTACACTCTCTTCTTTAGAAACATGCATAATTTGAGTGATTTTCTTCACCTCATCTAGATACAACTGTGGTTCCTCACCTGCCTTCAACTGAAAGAACTCTAGCAGGTTTATTCTCATAAAATCTCAGATTTTGGATATGGCTAAGTCCCTACTTTGCTAAATTAGTGTTGCAGCCTAATGGTTTACCTGGCCATTAGTTGTACAGCTTGGGATAGCGCCTGAAAGGCAGCCCAAAACTCTACATGTGACACATTCTTATTTAATGGATCTACAGGCTGAGGTGGCTGTTATCGTTTCTACGTGCTTGATAAGGAGGCATTTTATATCACTTGAAAGCACGAGTTAGAAGCAGATAGAGACACTAAATGCACAATAGATCATGAAAGAAGAGATGATTTCCTAAAATGCTCCATAGCCTCTTGCTCATAGATGTGGCACACTTTATATAATGATCAAGACTCTACGCAATGCGGCTTATCTGACTCTCTAGGACTCTCCAGACCTTAGGCTCCGATACAAAGTTTGTAACACCCCAAAATTTGATCCCAGGATACCACACGGTGCTTCAAACTACTAGTAGTCTTGAATTAGCCATGGCTGATTTTTTACTACTTTTGAATCTCAACATAGGGGAAATATGAATATGAAAACATAATAAATGTGGAAATCTTATTTGAAACATACTAATATCACAAGTCTCGGTAGAACGATACTGGAAAAATCTTAATACTGAATCAAAAGCCTAAAACTAAATCTAGTAGTTCGACAAGTCTCTACTGACTGAATCTAGAGAGTCACTGGGACAGGCCCCAGCTGAATCAAACTTTCTGAAATGAATAATAAAGTGTCTTCTAATAACTAAAAATATGACTAACTAAGTCCCCAAACTATGAGGACTTACCAACTGCAGGGATGTAAATGAGATGCTCAAAAATCACTCATGCTATTGAGACAGAGCACCTGAACCAACATTATGAGACAATGTAGCACATAGATGTATATGTGGATCAGTACTTTAATGATGTACTGAGTATATGGGGGTGAATTCAATAAGTAAACAATTTCATCACAATTTATAAAATCATGCATGCTAAATGTAAATGACTCACAGAGGCTTGAGAAATCTGAAAACTAAAGATCATAATTCATGAACAATAAAGCATATAGTATAGATCTCGTGAATCATTACATTCAGTTCTAAAATTTGTTCTTTTCTAAAAACTACTACATTATCTTGTCAACTGTAAGGGAAATAATTCATCTCAAGACTTTAGGAATCTTAAAACCATAGTTTTCAAAACACATACTTTTATCTAAGGTTTTAATCCAATTGACTGTTTAAGAGTAGGGGACATCTTTTGAGAGGTTCTTCTAATCGACATACACCATGTGAGCATCAATGAAGTCCCACATATTTCCCCTATTTGGTAGGGATATTCTACCCTTTCCATCAGAATAGAACTTATTATCTTATGTGGTCACAATCTTAGTCGTCCACGTAGAAGTGGGGATAATATTAATCCTATGGTGGCACATAGTTCTGGGGTATGAAACTGTAGTAACATACCCATCTTAGTGCTAAATACTACTTCCTTTCTTATGCTCGAAATCTTAAGAAAATTCACTTCAAATTAGCACTAGGGTTTACAAGAAAACCAATTATTCTTTTCTTTCTTAAAATCTCATGTCACATGAACAAAGTGGATTCTTTATCTTAGCTTAGGACCAAAAGGTTAAATCTTTATCAAAAATATGAGAATAGTCTTTTCTTAGGATACTCATAGCATAAACAATCTTAAAACAGCAATCTTTAACTAGGGCTTAAAGACCCATGCATCATACTTATGTTAAAACACAAAAATGCTCATGCTTGATAATGTAAATATTGATAAATCAACTCAAAATCTGGAAATTTCAGCAATATGCATTAAAATATGAACATAACCATGGAATTTAACTTCTAAATCATTGGGAATCTCATAAGCTTGTAAATAACAATAATGGGTATAAAGCCTAACTTGAATTTCATGGAAAATCATATAAATTTTAGTAAAATTTGAATTTAAAATAAGTATGGGCACAAGGATGAAAAGATTATCCTTGTTCATACCCCACATACCTTAATTGGTGATCTTTGATGACAAACTTGAATCTTGGATTCCTATTGATGCTTTGGGGATGAATTCTTAGAGCCCTTGTATTGGGAATTCTCAATCATGAATTTCTTTGGAGAGTTAATTGAGGAATTTACAAATAAGAACGAAAGTTAATCTACTATATATGTGCTGGAGATGAAGAAAATTAGATCACATCGCCTATGTGAGTTAATCGGGATCAACATTATTATAATTTGATAAATACATTACAATGGTTATGAATCTCACCTAAATTTTGTGTTGTATATATTCGTTAAGATATGCTCTTTGAGAAATCTCCAAACACATTCCATCAGCTTTTTCTCAAATTAAGATTCCTTCCCCTATTTCTCTCAATTTCTTAAATTTTTCTGATAGAATTGTATTAAAGATTCTTCCTCAAAGCAAAAATAAACTTTTGGCAGGTGAGTGATTATAGATTGTATCTATTTTGGTATAGTTCAAGTTTTATAAACATGTGATTAAACTATTTGTAATGGTTTGATTTGTAAAAACTTTCTTTATATGTATTTGACTATTTTTCCTTCCATATGGATGCCACAAGTTGATTTTGGGTTGTGGGGATGGTTGGAATAATTTTTGATGTAATCAAAAATAATTTGGGTAAGTTGGTGAGTTTTAGAGGCTTTAAAAGCCATATAGTTGACTTCGTTCAATATTTGATATTTTGAGTTTCAAATGGCAACTTGGACTGTGCCATCAGATCCAAAATATCAAATTTGGGTTAGTAGCATGATTGGTTCAGATTCAAGACCTTTATTTTCTATTTCAACTTTTATCCAAACAATAATAAAAAGGGGTCCTAGGGATTAGTGTATTCAAAATATTTTTTTAGAAACTAAAACATTGTCATTAAGTCTAGAATGTCAAAAATAGGCTAGCATCATGGTTTGTTTGCATTCACCGGATCCCAAATGAATCTTAAAGGTCGATCGACAACTTTGCAACTTAGCAAAGTTATAAGTGCAGTAGCTTTAATGACCAAAACACTGCTTTAGTGGTAGCTGATTAACCACCAAAGAATCACTTTAGGGGTCATACTTGAACGGTCATCTATCACAAAAGTGGGAACTTTACCACTTTAGCATAAGGTGACCCCTTTAGAGAGCCTAGACACGTAGGCTAGGCCACTTTTGCGGTCACCCATCGCTCAATGACTTCTTAAGTGGCTAGCACTGGGTTTGTACATATAGCTCATGTCATACTTTTTTCTCTATTTTTGGACCTTTGAGCTTTGGATTTGGTGATTCTCAAGGATTTCTTTGTAATTTGATCTTTGATGGGCTCCAAAACTCTATATACATCGATTATATCATTAGAAACACCTTTAAATTAAGATCTCAAAATAAGATTTTAAGGATTTCACCCATAAAGCTTAACAAGGGCTTTTTATTGATTTGGAACTCATTTTTAACCAGTTTTTGCTTGGGTTTTCTCCTGTGGTCTCCTATAATCATTAAGAAGTTATTTATAAAATAAAATTCTAGTTTTAATCTTTTTATTTTCAAACCTGTTTTAGACCTAGCCTAAATATGGGAGATACGGGCATCATTACCTTCTTTTAATGTGTAGATGCCATATTTGAATGTTGTAGTGGATCCTAAGGCCTTTCGTAAGGACAAGACTCTATGTTGAAGCACTTTAGACTGGAATTTAATCATTTTAAGTAAAGTTATAGCTTAACTACTTTCAGATTGAGTTGGGTAGTTAATAAGTTAATAAAGCATGTTATGGATTGGGAAATATAACTTTAGGGATTATATTTCGAGTTTATTATTATTATTGTGTGCCGGTATGGGGTTTTTATTCTATCATTATTGACTTGTAATATCTGATCTTATGTGTTGCCTATGTGGGGGCTTTATTTGACATTATTTTCTAATTTGTGCATTTAAATGTCTTTGGTCAAGATATAATGCCCGTGCGGGGGCTTGAATTGTTATTTTAGACTTTTTAAGCATTGTTTCTCTTATCATAATAGAAATACTCAAGTTTGGGGTTGATATGAAATAAATAATGTCTTATATGCATATTTATATTAATGGTTCCTAATTAGAGTTGATAATTATGAATTGTGGATATATTAAGTTGATTTCTAGGCTCACTTATGTATGTGTTGGACGGATTGGCTATCTTCATGTTGAGTTGATTGTGAGCATTGCATCCTCATTCCATACATATAAACTCATGAGATACTGGTACCATCCTGGGACACTATTTTTGAAAAAAAAAAGACACTTTTATAAAAACCATCTCCATGAACATGAGATAGAAAGGTGGGTTAAGATTTGAGATATGAGTTATAATGTGTGGGTTGTGAACCTCTCTCCCCATTGGGTCATCCTTGAAAGTAACAATCTTGGTGGGTTTATATAGAATGTCATGCGATGGATTCACTATTTATCTCATCTACATTACATTGCATTGCATTTGCACAGGTCCCTTTCTTGATTTCATTGGTTTCCTTGACTTATAGTCTCCTTTTATATCTTTTTTGTTTATATTTTTTTTTTGTATATATATATATATATATATATTAGAACTGTTAATGGAGATGGTGTGAGCTACGGTTTGGGACTTTTCTACTTGCAGGTGACATTCTCATAGTGTTGTTTTACTTGCCTTCTTTCTTACTTTGCTCAGTCAGCCCATGATACCTACTAAGTATTACTAGACTATACTCACCTATATTGTTCCCTTTTGATGCAGATACTACTTTGAGTACTTAACGTGGTGGTTGAGGTTATGAGCAGAGTTGATAAAATTTTAGATACTGGATCATTCTAGTATTCGAGGAATATCCCAAATGTCATCCTATCCTTACTTATTTCTTTATTTGGATCAGAGACATTTGGTATTTTCAATTTTGAGTTCTGTACTTAGATGATCTTATATTTTAATACTAGATTTTAGGGTGGTTTACGTTACTTCTTCAGATTTCTACTTTATTAAATTTCGTGATTGTCCTGACTTTGTTTTAGAAGTCTCGTCTTACTATTTTCTCTTGTTAGATTTTTTCTACAGTAAGGTGATATTATTACTTGTCGAGGATCTATAGAGATGAGTCCCATCATGAACCCATTCTTGGATCATGATAAATTAATTTCAGAGCATCTAGGTTCACCCATAGTTAAGCTAAAACAAATCTATAACCGAAATTATAGCCTAAAGAAGCAAAAGTCAGCGACTAGAAGAAGAGTAGATGAAGAAGAAACAACAAGAAAATTGCATTAAATGAAAGATAGTAATGAAACATACACCAACCCTAATAATTAGCACCTAAGTGTATATTAAACACTTAAACATACCTCACCATTGATGGATAACACTTCATTGTTAGGTGGACACAAAGGGATCAACTCCTCAAGCACCTAACCTTTCTTGCCAAAATGTCAACAAGAGTGATTCCACACTCAAAGATGACCCTAGTTTCAATGTCTTTTCCTAGAACTACACAAATATGGATTTTACAAGCCCTACACTAAGGAAAGAAAATACAATTTGAGTTTCACTCAATCAATTCATCAAAACTTGGGAAAATAGAAGCTTAATTATCTATTTATACTTATTACAAACAAAGACTAAAATACCCTTAATGAAGGGTACTCCTTTGGAGTGTAAAAGAGGAGTATCAAAAGACCATAATACCCCTAAGGTAAGACTCCCTTGGAGTGTATCCAAGGCTTCTTTGGAGTATATTCAAGGTCCCTCTTCACGTATTAGTAAGTACACTTCCTCGGATGAATGCAATATACTCTCATGAGCTTCCATCTTCATAAATGGTGCATTGTGTGTTTGGACATTACAATGGAGCCTCTTTTATGCTCTCAAAACTGAGTATGGTTCATTATTCAAGGCTTATGGTCCTCGGGTTAGTATCAAGGCAAGCATCCAAGAAATCTTCCACAGACGGGATTGCTTTATGTCTTTCTCAAAATGGGCCTTCCTTGCATATTGTTGTGCCCTCGGAGGGACCAAGTCTTTGGCCTTTAGGTGTTGGACTCCAAAGAAGTCATCAAAAGCTAAGGCGGTCATTCAACTTGTATCGTCCTCCCCTTCTTGAAAAGGATTAGACCTCGAATCCAAACCTTGCAAAACCAAAGAGAGGACAAACAAATACAAAATCCTCATGGCATGAGGGTTAGGATTAGCACAAAAAATCATCTCAACATGCCAAGGTTTCACATATTTGCAATATAACCAAGAATCCTTTAAATTAAATATTAAAAGTTCAATGAAAGATACACAGAGGATTTGGTTATGGGATTTACCAAAAGTGATACTTTGCTTGTCATGTAGACCAAGCAACAAGTTGGGTGCATCAACATCATCAATTATATATTTGGCACCGGGGTCAAATGGGAAGAGTGGCCATGGACACAGGTCTAGACAACACTCTCATTTCCCATAGGCTTCACCCAAACTATACAACATACTCTCTACAATAGCTACATGTAATAGGCTTCACCCAAACTATACAACATACTCTCTACAATAGCTACATGTAATCAAAAGCAAGTAGAGAGTAAGGAAATGTATCACTCAAGTCAACTTCTACTAAGGTTTCTTCATGTATGTACTCACCACTAGTTTTAACATCATCGCCATAAGTACTCTCAACAATAAGGTCACACATAGTAGAAGAAGTAATTTCAAAGCAATGGACACTTTCTCCTCTTATGGAAGGTCCCTTAAGTAGACACATACCACCACAAAAATCAAAGGTATTATTGCTTAAGTATTTACAAGAAGCAAGCAATTCATCCTCATAATTATCAAACAAAGATGGGGTGTCATACAAAGGATCATATCTGCAATCATTTTTCAAGGAAAAACCGCCTATTGGGTTTCTTAAATATTTAAGAAAATAAAAGCATTCATCACCCAATTGGTTATTCCTTTCAAAGAATACACATTCCTTACCCTTAAGAGTACTCTTATCTTGTAAGAAGAGATTTCCATCTTTAGGAGGAATGTTGTCACACAATAGTGGGTTAACAGATAGGCTATAGCCTCCAAAGTAAGCTATACCATCCTTTTCACCACTAGGCTCATTAGGAGTGTTTATATCATCTTTAAACAAGACATTATTCCTAAAGAGAGAATGATCTAATCCACAGGCAGATTCAGAACACGTGAGTTCTTCACTCTCTAAAAGATCAATATCAAGTTTTAAAGCAGTTTTAAGCATAAGATTGTTTCAAGAATAGCTCTCGGGTTCACTCCCATTTTATTGACCAACATTATCAATTTTTTTACTCACTTGAGTTTTATTAATTACAACATACATAAACTCAAGTGGTGGGTAATTTTCACGCACGATTTGATCAACACAAGTTTCACAAGACGATGTACGTTCATTCAACACAATGGCTTCAACACTAGGTGGACACAAATCAATGTTACAAGAAGATTCAATTCGGTTATCAATAGGATCAACTAGTGTATCCACTCTCACAACATGTACATCATCAATAATAGGCAAATAATTAATAGATGATGTACTTTCATTCATCACATTGGCTTCAACACTAGGTGGACTTAAATTGATCTTAGAAGAAGAGTTAATTCGGTCATCAATAGGATCATCTAGTGTATCCACACTCACAATATGTATATCATCATCAAGAGGCAAAGAAACAATAGACTCACAAATAGATAAGCTACCACTCACGCTCAATGGGCTACTGGCCATACAATCATCGTTCACATATACAAAAGTGTAAGAGTTTGCTATTTTACCTTTATGTTCTTGAGCACATTCTTTTTTTCCTTGGTTCGGATCATGGCAGCCACTTTCTCCTTTGAGAATCTCACATCACAAGGGAGTTTTTAAAGTCTTCTCCCTTCTTTCACCTCTATATCTCTTTTCCTAAAATTAGGATTTAGTGCACTAAGCAGTTGGCGTATATCTTCAATAAAGCTATCATAATGGTCATTGATGCGATCAAATGTGACATTAAAATTATTGGCAGACATGTTACCTAAAAGAAAGAAACAAACCTACAAAATGAACAAATAAGTTAGTTCAAATATCCTTACCAACTATCTCACTCTCGGATTCTTACCTTACACTTGGTCTCACAAGTGTTCAAACTTTGGCATGTACTTGGAAAGTGAGTGAGAGATGATTCTACTTTGGACCAAAATGGATTCTCATTTGATATGACTCAAAAAAAATTGCTTACGGACTTGAACCAATAAGTTACAATGAATTACAAACGATAAAAGCACAAAAGAAACGTAGACACAAAACAAAGAACTCTAGACTAATTATCAACCTTTTACGTAATTACTATTTTGGTAATTATTGGTAGAATCAACACAAAAGCAACTAGAAACAACAAATAAAAATTTAAAATCTAATTTAGAACTCAATTTGGTTGTTTATATAGTGATGATGTGGCAGCTTATGATTAAATGTCACTTTTTCAAAATTTTCAATTCTCAAATTCTTCTCTCGTCCAAACAACACTTAGGGAAGGAAGAGAATTCATTTGGAGGGAAAAATATTCAAGTTTGAAGCCTTTTCAAGCTTCAAAATGAATTATAAATGAATTGGTCGCCCCTTGTACTTGCAATTGTACTTGAAGATTCCTTTTGTCTTTGTTGTTTTCTTCTTTTGATAAGACTAGGAAGCTTCTTGAAAATTGCCTTGAACAACTAGTACACACTCTTTCCTCCCTTTTTAAGATCAAAAAAGAACTTTTGAATATTTTTCTCCAACAAGCTATGAAGATTGAGGAAGAACAATATAAATATTCAAGAGTTGACCAAGGTTTGACCACTAGGCAAATGAACCCTGAATTTAATTTTTCTTTTAGATCTAGGTTCCTTTTTCCAAGGTGAGATCAAATAACAAAAAATCATCCACAAATCACGTCACCTACTCAAACCCAAAATGGATCTCACCTCCAAAAGCTTCAAACAGGTCACAACAATGGTGGATCTAGCTCAAAAACAACTAAATCTTGTTCCAAATATAGATCTAGACTCCCTAGGTGCTATGTAAAAAGAATCTAGAACTTGAAACCAACAAAACAACTCAAAACAGTGTAGATATAAGATTTAAAAATCTGCCAAAACACAAAAACGGGTTTACAATTTTTTTTGTGAGATTTTTAATTTTCTACACTCTTTTTTGTTGAGATTTTCTTCGATCCAAGACTTAGAGTTTTGGGAACAACTCTAATACATTGATCTGATACCAAATGATAAGCTAAAACAAGTCTATAACCGAAATTAAAGCCTAAAGAAGCAAAAATCAGCAACTAGAAGAAGAGTAGATGAAGAAACAAAAAGAAAATTGCATTAAATGAAAAATAGTAATGAAACATACACCAACCCTAATGATTAGCACCTAAGTGTATATTAAACACTTAAAAACACCTCACCATTGATGGATAACACTTCATTCTTAGATGGACACAAAGGGATCAACTCCTCAAGCACCCAACCTTTCTTTCCAAAATGTCAACAAGAGTGATTCCACACTCAAAGATGACTCTGGTTTCAATTTCTTTTCCAAGAGCTACACTAAGATGGCTTTTACAAGACCTACACTAAGGAAAGAAAATACAATTTGAGTTTCACTCAATCAATTCATCAAAACTTGGGAAAATAGAAGCCTAATTGTTTATTTATACTTATTACAAACAAAGACTAAAATACCCTTAATGAAGGGTACTCCTTTAGAGTATAAAAGAGGATTATCCAAATACCATAATACCCCTAAGTTAAGGCACCCTTGGAGTGTATCCAAGGCTGTCTTAGAGTATATTCAAGGTCCCTCTTCACGTATTAGTAAGTACACTACTCGGATGAATGCAACATACTCTCATGAGCTTTCATCTTCATAAATAGTGCCTTGTGTGTTTGGACTTGATGAATGGTGCCTCTTTCATGCTCTTAAAACCGAGGATGGTTTATTATTTAAGGCTTATCATCCTCGCATTAGTATCAAGGCACGCATCCAAGCAAACTTTCACACACGGGATTGCTTTATATATTGCTCAAAATGGGTCTTCCTTGCATATTCTTATTCCCTAGGAGTGATCAAGTCTTGGGCCTTTCGGTGTTGGCCTCCAAAGAAGTCATCAAAAGCTAAGACAGCCATTTGACTTGTATCATCCATCTCATAAGTGTAAGAGAAGGATGTCTAGTAGAGTCTCATGGTTTGGTACGTCAACATCTGTATCTATTTTGGAGAGGCTATAAGATGTCTTCAGGAAAAACTTCTTTATTTTGATTCTTAGTCGTGCTAGTTATAGTGTTCTTTGTTATGTTCCACCCTTTTATATACAGATGGTAAGGACTAGATCTCAAGAGGATAGGGATATTGGCTAACACATGAGGATAGAGCCCTATCTAAAGGGCAAGGTAAGGGTCATGGACAGCTCAGAGGTCGGGGTCGAGCATGAGAAGCTGCATATTCAGAGGACATTCTAGGGAGACCTCTCCTGAACCTGAGGTTGAGTATGCTAAAGTGATTACTATATAAGGGATGTAAGGCCAGCTCAGATTCAATAGGGTTTAGTCGGCACCTTAGTACTTCAAGGTCTTTTGGTTCATCTATTTAGTTTATTGAAAGGTGTTCCCCTAAGTGTACCTGGTATATCTCAGACGTCGGGTGATGTTCCATTGTCAGTGCTAGCATCTGCTTATAGTAATCCTACTACTAGGGTACAACAATCATCTATGGTACCCCCCATGCATGGATTATTTACCTACCAGACTCACTATTACTCAAGTTACTTCGGGTATATTTATATCTTTTGGTGATTAAAAAATATTTAAAAGGTTTATTTACTTGGATCCTCCCAAGTTTAATGGACTATTGGAGATGATGTCTATGAGTTTTTGACTGATTGCCAGGAGAAGTTACATAATTTTAGATCCCTTGAGTCTCATGGAGTTTCTTATACTACCTATCAGTTGACAGATATGGCTAACAATTGGTGGAGGTTGCTTACTAGTTATAGGACTTTGGGTTTTCTTGCTAGATATACTAGATGTAGAGGCAGGAGAGCTTGTAAAGATGGTCATGGGGTTACTCAATTTGGAAGCAGATGTGGTCAGTCGTATTTTATACCTGGGAAACCTAAGCCAGAGGCTTTTGATGCAATTATAAGTATCATCCTAGTTTTCTATAGATCTAATTTTGTGTTTTTTGATCATAGATTTATATTATTCTATGTGTCTACCTATTTTGCTTCTATATTTGATGTTGCATGTGATCCCTTTGTTATGCCTCTTCATGTTTGTACCCCTATAGGAGATTCTTTAGTGGTGGATCAGGTTTATTGATCTTGTGTCATTACTTGTATGCTCCATGAGACTTCGGTAGACTTGATTATCCTAGATATGGTTGATTTTGATATTATTTTGGGTATGGATTAGTTAGCTTCTTATCATGCTATTTAGGATTATTGTGCCAAGATTGTTACTTTAGCAATATCGAGGGCAACTATAGGAATGTCAAGTGTATCAAGGTTAGTTTAGAAGGGTATGCTTAATTTAGTTCTAAAGGGTGTTATATCTTTTCTATATGTGTGTTGCATGAAAAAGAGGGAGTGTTTATCATATTTGGCTGATGTTTATGACACTAGTATTGTCTCACTACCTCTGATAGATTTTATTCTATTTTTTCACGAGTTTATGGATATGTTTTCTATGGGTTTATTTGGTATGGCTCCTAATTATGATATTAATTTTGTTACTAATATGAAGCCGGGAAATAATCCTATTTACATTCCTCCATATAGGATGGCTCTAATTGATTTTAAGAAGTTAAAGGAGCAGTTGATGGAATTTGTTATGTAAGGAGTTTATTAGATCTAGTGTATCTTCTTGGGTGCTCCTATATTGTTCATGAAGAAAATGATGGTTCTATGCACATGACTATTAATTATAGATAGTTGAAAAAAGTGATGGTTAAGAATAAGTATCCTCTTTATTGGATTAATGATCTTTTTGACCAGCTTTGAGGTGCTTTGGTATTTTTAATATTGATTTGAGATCCGTCTATCGCTAATTGAATATTAGAGCTTCGAATGTTTTAGACATGGATTTTTAGACTCAATATGATCATTATAAATTATTGATCATGTCTTTTAGACTGACCAATGCCCCTACAATATTTATGGATTTGATGAATCAGGTATTTTGACTGTATCTTGACTTCTTTGTGTTTGCATTTATAGATGACATCTTGGTTTATTCCAAGAATAAGGTTCACCATATAAATCATTTAAGGACTATACTTCAAAGTTTGTATGATAGGAATTTTTATCCCAAGTTTTCCAAGTGTAAGTTTTGTTTGGATTTTATGTCTTTTCCAGATTATATGGTGACCAAGGATGGCACTATGGTATATCCAGCCAAGATAGTTGTAATTTGTGATTGGACTAGACCTACTTTTCTTATCGAGATTTAGAGTTTTGTTGGCTTGGTGAGTTATTTCAGTGTTTTATGAAGGATTTCTCATCTATTATAGATCCTTTGACCAAGATAACTCAAAAAAAGATGTTATTTTAGTGGTTGAATACATGTGAGAAGAGCTTTCAAAAGGTCAAAAATTTGTTGACTTCAACTTCTATTTTGACATTACCCTAGGAGGATGTGGATTTTACCATATTTTTTTATACTTGTAGTCGTTGTTTGGGTGCAGTATTGAGGTAGAAGAGTAAGGTGATTGCTTATGCCTCTTGTCAATTAAATCCTCATGAGAGGAATTACCTTACTGATATTTGGAGTTGGCAGTCGTAGTGTTTGCATTGAAGTTATGATGTCATTAATTGTATGAAGTTTCTTATGAGATTTTCTCAAACCATCATAACCTTCAACACTTCTTTGATTATTGAGATCTTAAAATAAGGTGGCGGCATTTGGCTTGAGTTGCTTAAGGATTATGACCTTACTATTTTCTATTATTGAGACTAGGCTAATGTAGTTGGGGATTCCTTGAGCTGAAAATGGACTAGTATGGGAAGTTTTGCATATCTCTTAACTCAGGAGTGGCCTTTATCCTTAGAGTTTCATTCATTAGCTAACCAGATATTTAGGATTGATATTTAGACCCCTAGACATGTTTAGCCTTTGTTGATGCTAGATCTTATTTAAGGCAACATATTCGAGCTCATCAGTTTGAGGATGATTCGAGATAAGGTGTTGAGTGAAGAAGATAAGGCAACATATCATGATTCTAATGGTGTTTTAAGGATTGGAGGTTAAGTTTGTGGGCCAAGAGTTGGTGGATGGGTGAGACTAATTTTAGAAGAGGCACATTGTTCTAGATATTTTATCCATCCAAGGCTAACTAAGATGTATCATTATTTAAAGTAGCTTTATTAGTGGGGTGATGTGAAGAAGGATATGGTAGAATTTGTAGCTCGTTGCTTGTACTGTCAGTAGGTGAAGGTCGAGCATCAGAGATCGGGCGACAGAAATCTTAAGAATATTAGTACCTTATACTAAATCTAGATTCGCGGAGAAAATATGAGGGTACTTGGTCCGCATATCTGCTTTTGCTTCCTAAGTGGCTCCCTCAATGGACTGATTCCGCCAAAGAACTTTGACCAATGGAACTTCTTTGTTCCTTAGTCTATGAAATTGATCAAGAATTTCGACTGGAACTTCCTCAAAGAAAAGACTATTCTGAATATCTACATTTTCTAAGGGAACAACTACAGCTGGATCACCAATACACTTTTTCAACAATAAGACATGAAATACTGGGTGTACTGAGGCTAACTCTGAAGGTAACTCAAACTCGTAAGATACCTTTCCAAAACGATTGAGAATTTTGAAGGGACCGACATATCGGGGACTGAGTCTCCCTTTCTTGACCAATCTCTTCACTCTCTTCATAGGAGAGATTTTTAACTACACAAAATCACCGACCTCAAACTCAAGATCCTTTCTCCTCATATTAGTATACGATTTCTTTCGGCTCTGGCCAGCCCTAAGCCTTTCTCTAATCAACTGAACCTTCTCTAATGATTCAAACACCAAGTCAGGCCCTACTACTGTGGTCTCACTTACTTCAAACCAACCAATTGGAGATTTACATATCCTACCATAGAGAGCCTCAAATGGATCCATACGGATACTAGAATGATAGCTGTTATTATATATGAATTCAATCAAACGCAAGTGGTCATCATAACTATCTTTAAAATCAACTACGCATGCTCTCAGCATATCTTTTAGAGTCTGAATGGTCTGTTCTGCTTGACCATCTGTCTTAGGATAGAAAGATGTACTAAGATGGACTTAGGTACAAAGACCCTTTTTGAATGCTTTCCAAAAGTGAGAGGTAAACTGGTACCTCTTATGAGATGATAGATAAGGGAACACCGTGCAACCTGACCAACTCTCTGAGATAGAGTTTGGCATAGTCCTCGGCTGAATAAGAGGTATGGACTGGTAAGAAATGAGATGATTTGGTCATTCTGTCTATGATAATCCAAATAGAATCATGTTGATGATGAGTATGAGTCAAACCTATCACAAAGTCCATGTTAACTTCCACCCATTTCCAAGTGGGAATAATGAACTCCTGCATGGACCTACTAGGATTCTGGTGCTCAATCTTAACTTGCTAGCGCATAGAGAATTTAGCTACAAACTCTACAATATCTCTCTTCATCCTACTCCACTAATAGGTCTCCTACAAATCACGGTATATCTTAGTGGCCACTGGATGAATAGAGTAACGCGCACCATGCGCATCTGTAAGAATTCGTTTCCCCAAATCTTCTACACCAGGCAGATACAATCTACCCTGATAATGCAACACACCATCCCCCTTGGGAGAAAACCTCACCTTTCTAGTCTCTGACTGATTCTTTCAACTTAACTAGACTGGGATCTCTATCCTGCTTTTCCTTCACCTCAGAAACAAGAGTGATTCGATGCTACTCTGTACCCATACAGTACCCTCTACTGAGTCGACTAAGCAGATACCTAGTCGGGTAAGCTGATAAACTTCCTAAGCTAATTTTTTCTTACCACCCTCAACATGAGCAAAACTACCCATAGATATTCTACTGAGAGCATCACCCACTACATTGGCCTTGCCCGAATGATACAGAACACTCATGTCATAATTTTTTGATAACTCTAACCACATTCTCTAACAAATATTTAAATCTTTCTGAGAGAACACATAGTGTAGGCTCTTATGGTCAGTGAACACATCTACGTGCACCCCATACAAGTAATGCCTCTAAATCTTTAAGGTGAATACTACTGCTTCTAACTCAAGATCATGAGTTGGATAATTTTTCTCATGGGGTTTAAGTTGTCTGGATGCATAGGCTAAAACCTTACCTCTCTACATGAGGACATAACCCAAACCTACTCTATATGTATCATAGTACACAACAAACCTATCTGAACCATCTGGCAAGGTAAGAACTGGTGATGAGGTGAGTCGAGTCTTTAACTCCTGAAAACTCTTCTCGTAGGAATCTGACCACTAAAACTTAACTTTCTTCTTAGTCAATCTAGACATAGGGGATGCAATAGAAGAAAATAGTTCAACAAACTGACAGTAATAGCCAGCTAAACCTAAGAAACTCCTAATGTTTGATGGAGAGATAGGTCTAGGCCAATTTCTCACTGCCTCGATCTTTTAAGGATCCACTCTAATGCCATCACTAGAAATAATATGGCCAATAAAAGCTATTGATCTTATCCAGAATTCACATTTACTAAATTTAGTGAATAACTGGTGAGCTCTAAGAGTTTGTAACACTATTTTGAAATGGTCTGCATGATCATTTTTGCTATGGGAATAAGCAAGAATATTATAAATGAAGACTATGATGAACATGTCCAAGTACTGCTTGAACACTCAGTTCATCAAGTCCATGAAGGCTTCTGAGGCATTCGTGACACCAAAGGACATAACTAGAAACTCGAAGTGACCATACTAAGTTTGGAAAGCTATTTTTGGAATGTCACATTCCCTTACTCTAAGTTGATGATAGCCTGTTCTGAGGTCTATCTTGGCAAAATAGATGGCACCCTGAATTTGGTCAAACAAGTCATCGATTCTATGAAGTGGATATCTGTTCTTGATTGTAACTTTGTTCAACTGATGGTAGTCTATGCATTTCTGAGAGAATCATCTTTCTTATACATGAATAGAATAAGTGTGCCTCACGGGGAGATGTTGGATCTGATGAATCCCTTATCTAGGAGATCCTTTAACTATTCTTTTAACTCTTTGAGGTCTAATGGAGCCATTCTATATGGTGGAATAGATATGGGTTGAGTATCTGGAAAAAGGTCTATTCCAAAGTCGATTTCCCTTTCGAGAGAAACTTTAGGAAGATCTTCAGGAAATACATCTGAGAATTCATTTGCTACTGGAACTAATTCAAGAGTTTAAGTTTTTGAGTTAGAGTCTTTGACTCACACAAAATGGTAAATACACCCCTTCGATATCGTCTTTATCGCTCTAAGGTATGAAATCAACTAACCACTAAGAGCTGTGGTACTAACCCTCCATTCAAGGACTAGTTTATTTAGGAACTGAAAATAAACTATTCTATTTCTACAATCAACTAAAGCATAGCATGAGTGGAGCCAATCCATGTCGAGAATGATGTCAAAATCTATTATCTCTAACTCCACGAGATCAACTAAAGTAACTTTCTAAGATATGGTCACCGGACAGTTCCAGTATATCTGTCTGGCTACAATAGAAACACCTACTGGGGTAGACACTGAAAAGGGATCTGCTAGAGTATCGAGACTGACTACAAAATTGATGTCAATATATGGAGTTACAAAAGAAAGAGAAGCTCCAGAGCCTAGTAAGGCATATACATGTAAGTTAAAGACCTACAACATACCAGTACCTACATCAGGAGAATTTTCCTAATCTTGGCGGGACTGAAGAGCATACAATCTGTTCGGACGCTGACCACTGGTAGCACTGGAAGCGATACCATACTGAGTTGAGCGATCAGATGGAACTGACGACTGATGGGACTGGCCCTGTTGGCGCGTATCCCTACCTTTCTGAGCAACTACCCGACACTCCCAAATCTAATAGCCTAGCTTGCCACACCTAAACCAGACATCACTACCCGCTCTGTACTCACCCTGATGGTGTCTGCCACATTTCTGACATAGAGGATTTGCAAGAGCACTGCCAACACTGACCTGAGACTTAGATCCTGGTGCTCTATCCCTATTATCATTTTTGAATTTTGGTACGAGAGCATTGGCTGAAGAGGGTGCTAGGGATGAAGACCTCTGATGAAACTAAGGACAGTTACCACCCTCTGACGTTGGCTAATTGAAGTTAAAACTACTTGTCCTAGCCCTCTTGTTTTCTCTTTCCCTCTTCTTAATCTTTTGCTCCTCAATTTGTTGATAATGGGTCATCAACCTAGATAAGTCTATCTCTTTAATCATCATTGCGGTCCTACACTCCTTGACCATACTGTCAGATACACCAGATACAAACTTACTCATCTTGGACATGCTATCAGCTACTACATGAGGAACATATCTATCTAACTGAGTAAACTTGAGGGAATACTCCTTCACGCTCATGTTGCCCAGCCTCAAGTTAATGAATTCTAATACCTTGGCCTCCCTTAACTCTAATAGGAAGAATCTGTCAAAGAAAGTTGTGGAAAACTCTTCCCATTCTACAGGCCCTGCATCAACTCCCCTATCTACCTTTCACTGCTTAAACCATGTATGGGATACATTCTGCAACTGATATTTAGCCAACTCAGCACTCTTACTGGATGTTACCCCCATGGTATCCATTACTTTTTGAACCATATCTAAGAATTCCTACAGATCCTCTTCAGACTTGGATCCTATGAAAGAAGGAGAATTCATTCAGGTGAAGTCCTAAATTTTGGTTGCAGCAGTATTGGCCATTGGGTTGGCTGAAATAACAGTTAGACATTCATTCTATGCTACTACAGAATTTGCTAGAGTGGTGAACGCAGCTCTGAATTATAAGACCATGCAAAATCCTAAGCTTAACTCAGACCCTAAAAGCTTGCTAAGGGGTCCCAAACTTAGAAAATTCTAGCTAAGTATTTAAACTTAGTATTATTTTGGCCTTCATAAGTTGAAAATGCTATTTCATGGCCTCTATGACCTTAAAATGTCAATCTTTAGGTTGATTCATGATCAGGAATATCAGTAGGTGTTTCCGGACGAGTTTTGAAATTTTTGGACCTCGTTTGAACCATGTTTGGGAATCCAAAATAGTGTATCGATGCGATCTCGTGTGCTACATCGTCCATTGCATTGATCAATATTTTTCTTGGCTTTCAATGGTAATTTTAAGTGAACCAATGCGGACTCGACACGTTGCATTGGTCATTCCATTGATGCCAATGATGCGATGCATCAGCCTATGCATCGATGGTTCAACTTTCAGTCTTCAAAACCCGCATCCAGAGGGGTAAATGGGTTTTTTCCCACCTTATATCAGCCCCCAAAACATATCATTAAGCCGTATAAGAGGCAAAATATACTTATTCTCTTTAGAATTTATCAAGAACAACCCTAGTTTATCACATTCAAGATCCAAGACTCAAGGTTTCCCCCATTATTCTTTAAGAATTCACCAACTAAGGTATGTAAAGTGTTCATCCAAGGGTTCCTTCCATCCTTGGAGTCCAAGAAACTCTTTTAAACTTCAAGCAGTTGGAATTTATGACTTCCATGATTGGAATTAAAGTGTAGTCATGATTATTACTTGAATTACATTTCTATTTCATGATATATTATACATTTCATGTGGAATTACTTATTATGTGTGAAGATTCATATGAATCCATGTTAAACCCTTTGAAATTATGAAATTAGAAGTGAATCATGATGCTCTCTTATTAGATGCATATATATTATGCTCATCAAGTTCTTGGTGAATTGTTCATGTGAACTAATAAGGGAAAGAAATCATATCATGCTAGCTTATGTGCAAGTTATACCATGCAAGTGTTTGATAAAATATCTCTACAGATACATTATGAACAAGTGTGCATTTTATGCTATGCAAGATCATGTGATGCTTTACTTTTCATGCTATCGAATCCTGAGGGTATTTAATACCCGATAATTTAGCTGTTTACCTAGAGCCAGTGTCAGATATAGAATAATCTAAGCCATGTCATGATCAGTAGTACTCTTAATCAGTTACAGGACTCAGGAAAACTCAGTAGACTCTGTATTAGTCCAGTCCGATTCAAACCTCAGTAAATTTAGTCAGTTAATAGAATTCAGTAGTATTCTGTCAGTCAATGGAACTCAGTGAACTCAGTTCAGTTCAGTTAGACAGTACAATCAGTAATAGTCTAGTCAAGCCTAGTATGAACTAGTAAATCAGTTCAATATCTATTTAGATGGGAGTAGGATTCAGCACCGAGTTAACCCAGGGATGGGGCATTTTTGCCAGCAAGGGGTTTGACCCTTAGTAGCAATACCTACGTTATAGAACTACGTAGCCTCCATAGGTTGAGATATCTTTCTACCAGATATTATAAGGGTTGATACATCTTAGTTGAGTTTTCCTGCCAGCGAGGGTTGACAAAAAAGCTTCCTATCAAAGAAGGTTAATTCATAGCTTGTCTTTACCCGTGGCACGGTATTGACACCCTTCTAACTGGGGTTACACGTTAGACCTCAATTTATGTAGAAAGGGGCATGTCGGTTAGATAATTACCTCCCACAGTCTCAGTTTTAGATTCAGTCTCTGTATAAAACTCAGTTCAGTTCTACAAATTCAGGACTGTCAGACACAGTCACTCAGCTCAGTACAAAACTTAGTATAGTTCCACAAAATTAGGACTGTCAGATATAGTCATTCAGTTATCAGTAATTCAGTAGCATTTTACTCAGATATAGTTAATCAATAGTCAGACTCAGTATTCAGTGTTATCACAATCTCAGTTACAGTTACATATTCATGCATGTACTCTTATCCAGTTATACTCATGGCATTCAGTTAGTATTGTTTATCCATATGAACCCATGTATTTTAGCCTACCTCACTTAGCATACCAGTACATTCAAAGTACTAACACATGCTTTTCTCTTGCTCTATGATTTTTTATATCAAAGGTTTAGACATACGGGCTCCTAAGCACCCTTAGCAGTTCAGATCTTTAGCACTCAAAGTTAGTGGTAAGTCCTTGTAGTTCAAGGGCATGATTATTATTTCAGCATTTCATTTTATTTTAGTAGTCGGAGTTAGTTGGTGAATTTTCCCATCAACTCCCTAATTCAGATGATTTAGAGGTTTTTTCATACTAGAGTATTTTCAGACATATGTATCAGTTTTTGTATTACTATACCGCAATCAGATTTATTTTAGTATTGAACCTTATGGCATATTTTCTTCCTAATTTCTACATATTTTAGTATTATTATCATTCAGTTAATGTAGCAGGTACCAGTCATGGGTTATCTTATGGTCCTTTAAGATTATGAGTACCGTGTAACATCTGGGGTACAGACTCAAGGTGTTTCAAACTTGGTATCAGAGCCTAAGGTTCAATAGAGTCCTACGAAGTCTAAAATCCACATCTAGTAGAGTCTTTTGGATGGGTGTGTAGCGCGCCATACTTATGGACAGGAGGCTACGAGATGTTTTAGGAAAAGTTTCCCTTCTTTAAGTATTTATGTCATGTGAGTGAGCATGACCCTAAGCTAAACTCTCTATCTAATCCAAGTTTATATTCTATTTATAGAATATGCCTCCAAATAGTGCTAAGGGAAGAGGAACGGGAGACCAGTCAGAACCCCAGCCCATCCTGCCAGATCTTCTAGATGAATACGTCTCCCACGCTGAATTCAGAGCAGCTTTCACCACCCTAGATCATTCTGTGGAATCCCAGAATAAACGTACAACTACTATTCTAGCTAATCTAGTGGCTAACACTGCTTCTGCCAGGATTCAAAACTTCACCCGAATAAACCCTCCATCTTTTACAGGGTTTATGTCAGATGAGGACACTCAGGAATTTTTTGATAAGGTGCAAAAATTTACTGATATTATGGGGTTGACTATTGTTGAGAGCGCTAATTTTTCTGCATATCAGTTACAGGAAGTGGAACACTCATGGTTTAAACAGTGGAAAGCAGAGAGGGTCGCAGATACAGGGCCCATAGGATGAGAGGAGTTTGCAATTGTATTTCTAGATAGGTTATTCCCGCTAGAGTTGAGGGAAGCAAAAGTTTTAGAGTTTATAAACCTGAAGCAGGGCTATATTATAGTACAAGAGTATTCTCTCAAGTTTACTCAGTTATCCAGATATGCCCCGCATGTAGTGGCAGATAGCAAAGTGAAGATGAGTAAGTTTATGTCTGGGGTATCTAACAGTATGGTCAAAGTGTGTAGGACTGCAATGTTGATTAAAGAGATGGACATATCCAGGCTCATGGTCCAGGCTCAGCAGATAAAGGAGGCCAAGAATTAAGAGAGAGAGAGGGAGAACAAGAAAGCGAGAACATATAGTTTCAGTTTTGCTTAGCCTAAGTCAGAGAGTGGGAATTGTTCTCAATTTCACCCAAAATCCTCAGTTCCAGCTCCGTCCTCATCCAGTGCTCCTATGCCAAAATTCAAAGATGGCAACAGAGATAGGCGTCAGGCCCTAAACCCCAGGGTAATGTTAGTAGTGCCCGAACCAATCTCCTTTATTAGAAGTATGGCAGGAACCACCAGGGTATCTGTAGATCTGGCAGTGATGTGTATTTCGGATATGGCAAGCCAGGATACAGGGTTAGCAGTGTCCTCAGGTGGGTTATTAGAGTCAGTATAACTGTCCCCCATCTCAGTTCGATTGCCTGAATTAGTAGGGTATCGTATCCAGTTCCACCAGTGAGTAGCACCCAAATAGACTCTATGCTCTTCAGTCCTGATAGGATTAGAAAAATTCTCCTGATGTGGTCATAGGTATATTACAACTTTTCCATTTCTATGTTTATGCTTTGCTAAATCCAGGAGTTTTGTTTTCCTTTGTTACTCTATATATAGATGTTGATTTTGGAGTCAGTCCTAAAATTCTCATAGAGCCTTTCTCAGTCTCTACCCTAGTGGGTAAATATATCATAGCTCGGTGGGTATACAGGAACTATCCAATTATGATATCTCAAAAAGTCACGTCAGTAGACTTAGTCAAATTAGAGATGGTTGATTTTGATGTCATTCTTGGCATGGATTGGGTTTATTCCTGCTATGCCTCAGTTGACTACAAAAATAGAATTATCCAGTTTTAGTTTTTGAATGAACCCATCGTAGAGTGGAGGGGTAGTACTTTAGCACTTAGGGGTCAGCTTGTTTCTTACCTTCGGGCAATAAAGATGATATATAAGGGATGTGTTTACCATCTCGTTCGAGTCCAGGACTCTAGTTTAGAAACCCCTACTCTTGAATCAGTGTCATTAGCATGTGAATTCCTAGATGTGTTTCTCAAATATCTTTCCAAAGTTCCTCTCTAAAGGGAAATTGAATTCAGAATCGATCTTCTCCTAGATACGCATCCCATATCTATTCCGCCATACAGAATGGCCCCATCAGAACTTAGGGAGTTGAAAGAACTATTGAATAATCTCTTAGATAAGGGATTCATCATACCCAGTGTGTCCCCATGGGGTGCACTAGTTTTATTCATGCATAAGAAAGATGGTTCTCTCAAAATGTGTATTAATTACCATCAGTTAAATAATGTCAAGCTTAAAAACAAGTACCCTCTTCCCAGAATTTATGACTTGTTTGACCAACTTCAGGGTGCCAGTTACTTGTCTAAGATATACCTTAGATCGGGCTATCATCAGCTCAGAGTCAGAGAATGTGACATCCCAAAAACATCCTTCAGAACTCGGTATGGTCACTTTGAAATCTTAGTTATGTCCTTTGGTCTTACTAATGCCCCGACAGCTTTCATGGACTTAATGAATTATGTGTTCAAGCAGTACTTGGACATGTTCACTATAGTCTTTGTAGATGACATTCTTGTCTACTCCCACAATGAGCATGATTATGTAGACCATCTCAGAATAGTATTGTAGACTCTCAGAAACCATCAGCTATTCACCAAATTTAGTAAGTGCAAATTTTGGATAAGGTTAGTAGCTTTCATTGGCCATATAATTTTCGGTGATGGCCTTATAGTTGATCCCCAAAAGTCTAAAGTAGTGAAAAACTGGCCTAAACCCATCTCTCCATCAGATATCAGGAGTTTCTTGGGCTTAGCTGGATATTACCGATGGTTTGTTGAGGGATTTTCATATATTGCATCCCCTATGTCCAGATTGACTCAGAAAAAAAGTCAAATTCTAGTGGTCAGATTTTTGTGAGAAGAGTTTTCAGGAGTTGAAGACTCAACTCACTACAGCTCTAGTTTTGACCCTACCAGATGGTTCATTTGGGTTCGTGGTATATTATGATGCCTCCAGAGTTGGTTTGGGGTGTGTTTTGATGTAGAGAGGCAAGTTCATAGCCTACGCCTCTAGACAGCTTAAGCTCCATAAAAAAAACTATCCTACTCATGATCTTGAGTTAGCAACAGTGGTGTTTGCCATAAAGATTTGCAGGCATTATTTGTATGGGGTGCATGTTGATGTGTTCACTGACCATAAGAGCCTATAGTATGTGTTCTCTTAGAAAGATCTAAACCTCCATCATAGAAGGTGGTTGGCATTGTTGAAGGACTACGACATAAGTTTCCTGTATCATTTGGGTAAAGCCAATGTAGTGGATGATGCTCTTAGTAGGATGTCTATGGGGAGTGTTTCTCAATTTGATAACATTAAGAAGAATTTAGCTCAGGAAGTTCATCAGCTTGCACGACTAGGTTTTCACGTAGTTGATTTAGCAGAAGGTAGTGTATGGGTACAGAGTAGTTCAGAATCATCCCTAGTTTTTGATGTAAAGGAAAAGTAAGATCGGGATCCTAGTCTAGTAAAGTTGAAGGAATCAGTCAGAAATCAGAAAGTAGAGATTTTCTCCTAAGGGGGAGATGGTGTGTTGCGCTATCAAGGTCGACTATGTGTGCTAGGTGTAGATGACTTGAGGTAGAAAATTCTTGTAGAGGTGTATGGCGCGCGTTACACTATTCATCTAGGGGCCACTAAGATGTACCATTATTTGTGGGAGATCTATTGGTGGAGTGGGATAAAGAGAGATATTACAGAGTTTGTGGCTAAGTGCTCAACATGTCAGCAGGTTAAAATTAAGCATCAGAAGCCTAGTGGTCCATGAAAGAGTTCAGTATTCCCACTTCGAAGTGGGAAGAAGTGAACATGGTCTTTGTGACAAGTTTGCCTCATACTCATTGCAGCATGATTTAGTTTAGGTCATCATAGAAAGGATGACCAAATCAGCTCATTTATCTCAGATAGAGGTACCCAGTTCACCTCTTATTCAGTCGAGGATTACACCAAACTCTATATCAGGGAGTTAGTCAAATTGTACAGTGTTTTGTTGTCCATTATCTCAGATAGAGGTACCCAATTCACCTCTCATTTATGGAAGGTATTCCAAAAGGGTCTTGGTACCCGAGTTTACCTCAGTACAAGCTTTCATCCTCAGATAGATGGCCAAGCAGAAAGGACCATTCAGACTTTAGAAGATATGCTGTGAGCTTATTCGATTGACTTTAAAGGTAGTTGGGATTACCACTTTTCTTTGAGTGAATTTGCATATAACAATAGCTATCATTCCAGCATTCAGATGGCTCCATTTAAGGCACTTTATGGTAGGAGATATAGGTCTCCTATTGGTTGGTTTAAAGTGGGTGAGGCCATAGTTGTAGGGCCTGACTTGGTATTTGAAACCTTATATAAAGTTCAGTTGATCAGGTAAAGGCTTAAGACAGCTCAGAGCTGATAGAAATCATATGTAGATGAATACAAAAAAGATCTCAAGTTCTAGATTGGTGATTTTGTATATTTGAAAATCTCTCCTTTGAAAGGAGTGAAGAGGTTTGGCAACAAGGGGAAACTCAGTTCCCGATATATCGGTCCGTACCAAATTCTCAACCGTTTTGGAAAGGTTGCTTACGAGGTTGAGTTTCCTCCAGACTTAGCTTCAGTCCACCTAGTGTTCTATGTCTCCTTGTTAAAGAAATGCCTAGGTGACCCAACAGTCGTAGTCCCTTTAGAGGGCATAGATATTCAGAACAGCCACTCTTATGAAGAGATCCCAGTCAAAATCCTTGATTATCAGACTCACAGACTGAGGAACAAAGAAGTCCCTCTAGCCAAAGTTCTTTGGAAAAATCTATCCGTTGAGGGAGCTACTTAGGAAGTGGAAGAAGATATGCAAACCAAGTATCCTCACCTCTTCTCCATAAACTCAGACTCAACCCAAGGTAACAGTTTTTCCTTAAACTTACTCAGTCTCATATTTAGATATAGCTACCAACATGGTATCAATTAACATTGCATACTCAGTCATACATTTATAAGTAAGTTCAGTTATGTACCCATGCATCAGATATGCATGTTCAGTATATAAATTCAGCTTATAAGTAATCCTAGTAATGCATTTATGAATCATGTTCAGCTATGTACGTATGCATCAAATATGCATGTTCAGTATAATAATTCAGCATATCAGTAATCTCAGTCATGAAATCATGCTTCAGTTGTGCATGTCCAGTGGCTAAATCTAGTTTATCAGTATTCCCAGCTTAGTCGGTCTCATTCGAGGATGAATGTTCCCAAGGGGTAGATATTGTAAAACCCCGCAAAATCCTAAGCTTAACTCAGTCCCTAAAAGATTTCTAAGGGGTCCCAGACTTAGAAATTCTAGCTAAGTATTCAGACTTAGTATTATTTTGGCCTTTGTAAGTTGGCAACGCTATTTCACGGCCTCTATGACCATAAAATGTCAATCTTTAGGTTGATTCGTGATTAGGAATGTCAGTAGGTGTTCTCGAATGAGTTTTGGATTTTTTAGATCTCGTTTGAACCATGTTTGAAAATCCAAAATAGTGTATCGACATGTTCTCGATGCTGCACGGCATCCATCGAGTCGATCAATATTTTCCTTGGCTTTCAATGGCAATTTATAGTGAATAGATGTGGACTCGATACGGCTTGTTGGTCATGATGTCGATGCCAATGACGCAGCGCGTCGGCCTGCGCATCGATGGTTCAGGTTTTATTCTCTTAAACATGCATCTAGAGGGGGAAATGGGTCTTTTCCCACTTTATATCAGCCCTCAAAACATATCATTAACCCATCTAAGAGGCAAAATATACTTACTCTCTATAGAATTTATCAAGAAAAAACCCTAGTTCACACATTCAAGATCCAAGACTCAAGGTTTCCATCGTTATTCTTCAAGAATTCACCAACTAAGTTATGTGAAGTGTTCATCCAAGGGTTCCTTCCACCCTTGGTCTCCAAGAAACTCTTTTAAACTTCAAGTAGTTAGAATTTATGACTTCCATGATTGGAATTGTAGTGTATTTGTGATTATTACTTGAATTAGATTTTTATTTCATGATTTATTATATGTTTTATGTGGAATTGATTATTATGTGTGTAGATTCATATGAATCTATGTTAAACCCCTTGAAATTGTGAAATTGGAAGTGAATCATGATGCCCTCTTATTATGTGCATATATAATGCTCACGAAGTGCTTGATGAATCGTTCATGTGAAATAATAAGGAAAATAAATCATGTCATGCTAGCTTATGTGCAAGTTATACCATGAAAGTGTTTGATAAAAAGTCTTTATAGATACATTATGAACAAATGTGCATTTTATGATATGCAAGATCATATGATGCTTTACTTTTCATGCTATCGAGTCCTGGGGGTATTTAATACCCGATAATTTAGTTATTTACCTAGAGCCAGTGTCAGATATAGAATAATGTCAGTCATGTTATGATCATGTACTCTCAGTTAGTTACAGGACTTAGGAAAACTCAGTAAACTCTGTATCAGTCCAGTTCAGTATTCAGTTCAGACCTCAATAAATTCAGTTGGTTAACATAATTCAGTAGTATTCCGTCAGTCAACAAAACTCAGTAAACTCAGTTCAATTTAGTTAGACAGTATAATCATTAACAGTCCAGTCAAGCCTAGTATGAACTAGGAAATCAGTTCAGTGTCTATTCAGATAGGCATAGATTCAGCACCGAGTTAACCTAGGGATAGGGGCATTCCTGCCAGCAGAGGGTTTGAACCTTAGTAGCAATCCCTGCATTATAGCACTATGTAGCCAACGTAGGTTGAGATATCATCTTGCCAGATATTATGAAGGTTGATACATCTTATTCATTTTTTCCTGCCAGCGAGGGTTGACAAAATAGCTTCCTATCAGAGAGGGTTAACTCACAGTTTATATTTACCCGTGGCATGGTATTGACACCCTTCCCACTGGGGTTATGGGTTGGACCCTAATCTATGTAAAAAGGGGCATGTCGGTTAGATGATTACCTCCCACAGTCTCAGTTTCAGATTCAGTCTCAGTGTAGAACTCAGTTCAGTTCTACAGATTCAGGACTGTCAAACACAGTCACTCAGCTCAGTACGGAACTCATTATAGTTCCACAGAATTAGGACTGTCAGATACAGTCATTCAGTTATTAATAATTTTGTATCAATACTCTCAGATATCAGTTAATCAATATTCAGACTTAGTATTCAGTGTTATCACAATCTCAGCTACAGTTACGTATTCATGCATGTACTCTCATCCTATTATACTCATGTCTTTCAGTTAGTATTGTTCATACGTATGAACCCATGCATTTCAGCCTACCTCACTTAGCATACCAGTATATTTAAAGTACTAACGCATACTTTTCTCTTGCGCTATGATATGTTATATCATAGGTTCAGAAGCACGAGCTCCCGAGCTCCCTTAGCAGTTCAGATCTTCAACAGTAGTGGTGAGTCCTCATCGTTTGAGGACATGATTATTATTTCAGCATTTTAGTTTATTTCAGTAGTCAGAGTTAGTTGTAGACTTGTCCCATCAACTCCTTAATTCAGGCAAGTTAGAGGCTTTTTCAGACTAGAATATTTTCAGACAGATGTATCAATTTTGGTATTACTATACTGCAATTAGATTTATTTTATTATTGAACCTTATGGCATGTTTTCCGCCTAATTTTTGCATATTTCAGTATTATTATCATTCAGTTAATACCACAGGTACCAGTTATGGGTTGGCTTGTGGTCCTTCGGGATTATGAGTACCTTGTAGCATCTGGGGTACAGACTTGGGGCGTTCCATAAATTTTGCGTGAGAGACATGCTCGTCCAGAGGATTTGTCTGGATGAGCTGAGGGGATGGCTGGTTTTCTCTTCTTTTTTCATTCTTCTTGGGAGGCATGTTCTATAAACGGAATGAAGAAATGGAATAGACAGGGAGTTTAACTTGAACTCATGATCACTCACACAACATGAATACTGAAAGAAGGGAAACTTTTTCCTAAACGCCTTGTAGCCTCTCGTCCATAAGTGTGGCGCGCTACACAGCCATACACAAGACTCTACTTGACATGACTTTCAGACTTTCTAGGATACTTTAAAACCTTAGGCTCAGATACCAAGTTTGTAATGCCCCGAGAGCACACCCTGGGCGCCATATGGTGCTTATTGTCCTGAGGGACCACAAGATTACCCATGGACTGGTACCTTCTATGAGCACTAGATAACATAATCATAAATGCAGAAGAATACTGACATGCTATAAGGTTTTAATAACTGAATTCAAAACTAAAATATGAGTCTGTAGAAATATCTCACTGGATCTAATAAAATACTGATAGACTAGATAACTAACTGTAATGAATGAATACTTAATAACTAACTCTAATGTCTGATCAGCCTCTAAAATTGAATAACTGTGAGTTGCTGGGATAGGCCCCAACTAACTACTAAACTGAGACATGAGATTTGGCTTTGAATTTGAGAGTTAGGGATCTTTTTCTTGAAGAGAGTTGATTTTAATTTGAGAGAATAATGCAAAAGTGAGCAAATAATGCTCTCTTATGGTTAAATCTCGTGTTTAGGCGGATTTGGGGCCATGGGAAAAAAACAAACGACTCTTGTAATTTAAAATTGCAAAACTAGAAAAATTCTCGATTTTCACCCTTAGCGTGAAGTGCCACTATAGCGCCAAGTCACTGTAAAAGGGACAATTAGGATAACATGGTGGAGTGACGCGGCGTAATCGCATTGCCTCCTTGTTTGTGACCTGGAAACTCACCCCAACGTGGTGGAATCGCAGAGAGACACTGGAAACTGCCAAATCCCAATTTGGTCTTTAGCGTGATGCACCAAAATCATCCACGTTTACTGGAAACTGCCAATCGTTATTTAGACAGGCTCTACGACGCGCTAAGGGTTGAAATGATGGTGTTTATCAACTGAAACTTAAAATAGCCATAACTTCTTACCCAGTTGTTGGATTTGGGCAAATTTTATATCATTAGAAAGCTAATTCTATTTCCTACGCAATGGCAGGCTCTAAACTGACAAATAATGTGTGTTTCAAAAATTTTATATATGAATACTCATGTATTAGGACTTAGATTACGTTAAGTAAATGCGGGGTATTACACTAAGGTGGGCACTTTACCGTTTTAGCAGGTGCTACTTTAGAAGAAGGTGGTCATTTTAGCAGGCCTATCCACGTAGGCCTGGCTGCTTTAGTGGTCATCCATCACTTAAGAGATAACCTCTAAATCGTTATTTGACTACTTAAGCTGACAATGTTGGATTTGTATCTATATCTCATTTTCACACTTTTACTCCATTTTTGGACCTTTAAGGTTAGGGTTTTGGGCGATTCTTGAGTATTTCTTTGCAATTTGAGCTTGGTCAAGATCCAAAATCTTATTTTCAGTATTTTAAATTAATTATTTCATCAAAACCACCTTTAAATAATGATTTCAAAATGAAATTTTATGGATTTACTGGCAAAGCTTAAAAGTGTTTTATCTTCAATTTGGACCTCGTTTGAACATATTTTTGCGTGGGGTCTCTCCTATGGCTCCTATAATGTCATGAGGACCTAACTGTAATGGGTATCTCAAGCCCAACATGGGCTGAGTCCACCCTCTAGTCTAACCACCTGAGCGTAATAACATAATAGCGAAAGCAAAACCAAATAATAAGAATGATATATAAACCAATAGGAGGGTTCTAAGAATCCAAAACAAATAACCAACCCACACTTTGTCCAAAAAACCTCTAAAACCAAAATAGGTTGGTACATGCCCCCGACCATGACAATGGAACTCTTTAATTCCCAAAATCTAAAAAAAACTAATGAAATAGTAAAGCTATCCGGATGATGGAGGCTCACTATTTCACACCAACTTAATTGATATCCGCGCCACCTAAGACTGCACATGAGTAAACAAGGAACCCTAGGACCCTACATCATGAAATGATGTAGCATCCAGGGACGGTCAGTGGGATGAGCACTAACATATAACTCAAGAAAGGGATAAAATAGTGTCATGTCCAAAATCAATCAAAACCACATCGACACATTCATATGTGTATATATATATTGTCGGGGTAGCGTACAAGGTTATAATCATAAGATTTGAAAACCATTAACTTGGAATATGTAGCTCTAACCATTCTAAGGACACCCACGGGCTATATCGGTTAGCTCTCCCTGCTGAAAATGCCCCAGTGTGTACTAGCCGAACAAACTGAAGAAATTCGAGGGAGGGCCAAAGACACCAAGGCAACAACCATCCCAAAATATATGTATATAATGTGTGAACTAGGCACACGGTCACCAAGACCCCTACGCCGGTAAATGTCGTTTCTAGTATTGGTCCCTCCAGTACCTCCACCTTCATGGTGAGCTACACAACCCCCTTTAAGCCCAAACTAAAACCATTTGGCAAATAATTCCAACCAAAAAATAAGGAGTTTTTTATTAAGGTATATACCATTGGTATCGTCATACCAATTATCCTTGATAGCTAAATCCAATTATGTCAGTCCAAAACTATTTAAGCACTTTGACTCCCAAGTTCAAGTTTAAAACCAAACCATGGTCACCAAGGCCCCTCCAAAACCATTTTTATGTTCCATTAACCTTTTATACAGTGCAAGGTTCCGAGAATGAGTTAAATTATGCATATATTCATGATTCAAAACCAATTTCACAAGTGGGTTGAGGTTCATGTAAATTCAATACCAAAATCCATAATTTTAGGAAACCATGTTCCCCAGTCCAATTCCCATACCCATGCATTTATTTAGTTCAAAACCATAAGATAAAACATAAATAATAATGCAAAACTATGGGTAAACAATCCAAGTAATAACCATTCAAATCCCTCAACGCAATTTCAAAACCCAATGATTAGCATCACATCAATAATAATTAAACTTATACTTTTATGTAAAATCAAGTTAAGGAAGAGAGACATGCTTGAAACACCAAGAAATTTAAAGAGAAAACCACAAATTGAAGCCTACATGATTAATCCTTTGAAACACTAGCTTTCTTTTGACTTTATAAGTTTGAGAGAATAATGTTTATGATTTGGTAAATGATTAAAAAGGGACCATTGGGGTGTTTTAAGTCGTGGGATAATAGTTGGATGGGAGGAAAAGACCAAATTGCTCTTAATGAAATGTGTAGGAAAATTATCGTCAATCATTATGGGTCAGGTAATGACTCATGGTGATTGGTCACGAGTCATTTCCTGGACTCATGGTCTAGGTAGAAACTCAGGGCAACCACATTGTTATGGTTATGAGTCCTTCACCACGACTCGTGACCTCACCCAATGAATCGAGGGGGTCTAGTCATGACCAAGACAGTATCCTTAGGCAACTTCACTGGTGAGATAACGACTAAAGACGATTGATAACGACTCCTCACTTGAGTCTTTGCCTGGGCAGTGTCGTCAATACTTAAAAATTTTCAAAGTCCAAGACCTGGGGTATTACAATAACCCCCAGGATTATTTATCCCCAAATCAGGATTAGGACACCCCTTGGCATGAAAACAAGAAAGAATATACACATGCAAACAAATGAAAAATTTTAAATGCCACGAAAAAAAGAATGAAAATCATACCTAAGGTATTTTCATCCAACGGGAGGAACAAGAACGGATACTTGGCCTTTATATTTTTTTCAGCGTTCCATGTAGCTTTTTCCACCTTTTGGTTCCTCCAAAGAACCTTCACTGAAGCCACATCCTTAGTTCTCAGTTAATGGACTCACCTATCTAATATCTCCACTGAGACTTCCTCATAAAATAAAGAATCTGAAATACCAACATCCACCATAGGAACAATCAAATAAGGATCACCCACACACTTTTCCAACATCGACACATAGAAAATGGATGAATAAAAGGCAAACTCGCTGACAACTCCAATTCATAAGCAACATTCCCAACTCTCCTTAAAATCTAATGCAGACCGATATAATGAGGACTGAGTTTCCCCTTCATCCCAAACCTCGTCACTCTTTTCATAAAAAAAACTCTCAAGAACACCTAATCACTAAATGCAGACCGATATAATGAGGACTGAGTTTCCCCTTCATCCCAAACCTCGTCACTCTTTTCATAAAAAAAACTCTCAAGAACACCTAATCACTAACATCTCCTTTCAAGACTTTTGGCGACTCTGAGCAGTCTTAAATCTTTCTCTAATCACTTTTACCTTGTTAGTGTCTTGATGAACCAAGTTAAAACCAAACAACCTAGTCTCACCAACCTCAAACCATACAATAATAGACCTACACTGTCTACCATAAAGAGCCATAAAAGGATCCATATGAATAATCAAATGATAACTATTATTGTACGTAAATTCAATGAGATACATTGATAAACCCAACTTTTCTTAAAATCAATCACACAGTCCCTTAGCATATTCTCTAAGGTTTGAATAGTCTATTCCACTTGTCCATCCATTTGAGAGTGGAAAACAGTTCTAAGGTTCACCTTAGTCCCCAAACCTCGCTGAAACAAAAGCCAAAAGTGAGAAGTAAACTATGTACCTCAATCTGAAATGATGGACACAGGCGCTCCATGTAACTTGACAATCTCTTAAATAAATAACTTGGCATAGTCCTCTCTAGAGTAGTTAGTCCTCAAAGACAAAAAATGAGCAGACTTAGTCATCCTATCCATAATGACCCAAATGGAATCATACTAATTTCGAGACTGTGGAAGACCTATAATGAAATCCATTTTGATCACTCTCACTTCTACATAGGCAACTCTATCTCTTGAGACATGCCACCAGTCCTCAAGTGTTCTACCTTAACTTTCAGACATACACTTAGCCACAAAAATTTCCATATCTCTCCTCATATTGTTCCACTAATAGATCTCCTTCAAGTTATGGTATATCTTAGTCAAACCCGGATGAACCTTATATCTAGACACATGAGCCTCAGCCAGGATCCTATCCTGTAGACCATCAACATCAAGTATGCATAACCTACCTTGATACCTCATAATGCCATCTCACCTAATCTTGAATGCCATAACCTTCTGCTGACCCACATCATCCTTAATACGCATAAGTATGGAATTTAAAATTTGCTTCTCCTTCTCCTCAATGCCAAGAGATGATTTAACCACCTCTTGAATAATCACTCTTCCATCCTCAGAGTCCATAAGATATACTGCCAAGTTAGCTAGCCGGTGAATATGCTTCACCAACCCTCTTTTCTCCTTATCCACATGAGATAAGCTTCCTATGGAAATCTTCTAAGAGCATTAGTAACCATATTAGCTTTACCGGGATAATAGTGCAAACTTATGTTATAGTCTTTAAGTAACTCGATCTACTACCTATGCCTGAGATTCAACTCCTTCGGAGTAAACACATAGTACAAGCTCTTATGATTAGAATAGATATCCATATGCACCCCATATAAATAATAGCGCCAAATTTTCAAAGCAAAAACCATAGTCGCCAACTTTAGATCAAGAGTTGGGTAATTTCTCTCATGAACCTTAAGCTGCCTGGAAGCATAGGCCACAACCTTACCATGCTACATCAAAATACAACCCAGTCCCACATGGGATGCATAACAATACACAACAAACCCATCAGTACCCTCGGGTAGGGTCAAAACTAGAGCAGAAGTCAACTTCTCAAAAATACCCTCACAAGTATTGGACCATAAAAACTTAACCTTTTTCTGAGTCAACATTATCAGCGAAGCAGCAATAAAAGAGAAACTCTCCACAAACCTCCTAGAATACCCAGCCAAACCCAAGAAGCTCCTAATGTCAGTTGGAGTCATGGGACTAGGCCACCTCTTAACTGCCTTAATTTTCTATGGATCCATCTTGATCTCCTCAGTAGACACCACATGCCCAAGAAAAGTCACAACATCCAGCCAAAACTCATACTTAAAAAATTTAGCATTATGAGTCTGTAACATAATTTGGAGGTGATTAGCATGATCCTCATCATTCTTATAATACACCAAGATATCATCAACAGAGACTATCAAGAACAAATCCAAAAATTGAACAAATACCTAGTTTATTAGATCCATAAAAGCAGTTGAAGCACTAGTCAACCCAAATAACATAAACAAAAATGCATAATGACCATACCGGGTATGAAAAACAGTCTTGTGAATATCAACCTTCCTAATTTTCAATTAGTGATAGCCCGAACGAAGATCAATCTTAGAGAAACATCTAGCACCCTAAAGTTGGTCGAATAGGTCATCAATCCTAAGAAGGGGGTAATTGTTCTTCACTGTCACCTTATTCAGCATATGATAGTCTATACACATACTAAAGGACTTATTCTTCTTTCACACAAAAAACGTAGGAGCACCTCATGGAGAAACACTAGGACGAATGAACCCTTAATCAAGAAGACCTTTTAATTTCTCCTTCAGATCCTTTAATTCAGTAGAAACCATTCCATAAGGAGGAATGTAAATAGAATGATTATCTGGTAGACAATCAATCCCAAAATATTTTTCCCTATTGGGAGGAATTCCAGGAAGATCATCACAAAAATCTTTAGGAAACTCACTAACCCAAGGGGAAAGATTGTAAAGAAGGACTTTAAGAATTTGAATCCTTAACCCAAACTAAATGATATAGACACCTTTTTGAAATCAAATTCTGAGCTCTAAGATAGGAAATAAACTATACTTTATGCACTAAGGAACTTCCCTTCCCCATTCAATTATTGTTTCGTTAGGGAATTGGAAACTGACCTTTTGGGTCCTACCATCCAAATACACAAAGCACAAATAAAGTCAATCCATCCCCAAGATCACATCAAAGTTTACCATGTCAAGCTCTATTAGATCCACCAATGTCTCCCTATGAAGGATGGGCACCACACAACCCCAATAAATTTTTCTAGCAACTATAGAATCACCCACTAGAGTAGATATATAGAAGGGGTTGGAAATGTTTTCATGTCCAAAACCAAAATATACGTCCACATAAGGAGTCACATAAGAAAGGGTAGAACTTGGATCAGACAAATAATACACCTCACGAGAGAAGAACTGTTACATAATAGTAACAATATCAAAAGATGCCTCTAATTCCTGGTGAGTAGCAAGTGCATAGAGATGAGTTTAGCCCTTTTGGAGCCGGAGTTGAAGAAGTGGCAATTGGAACTTTATTAACCCAATGGCAACCTTGGCTGAAGGACAAACTCGATGCATATGACCCAACTGACCATAATTATAACACTAATTTCTCTCCTCCTTAAAATAACCACGGTGAAGCTACCCAAAAAAATGATAAGAAGGATAAGATAGGGCTGATTGAGCTCCACTAGCCTAAGACTGGTCACCCTATACCTTAGGACCACTGTTTGCCTGATAACGATGATCACCTAAAGGCTTAGGATAGGGGGCACTAGTTGATGAATATGAATTGCCCTAGTTCTTCTTTTTAGTCCACTGTCTACCATCTTTTCTACTATTTTACTTACCCCTACCCTGCTCTGAATACCTAAAATTTTTGTTCTATCTCACTCTCATCTATGCCTGTCTTTTCTTCTTATTCTATACCTACTGTAGATAAACCATAAGCCAGGAGATATCTATGTCATTGTTCAACATTACATCCTTATATTCCAATACCAAGTCATGAGACAACCTAAAAGCAAACTTTCTTATTCTAGATCCCTGGCTAGACACCAACTCCAGAGCATAATGAGGTAACTGCTAAAATTTCAAGGCATGCAACTGCTTAAATTTCAAGGCATACTCTTTCACAGTTATCTTACCCTTCTTTAGATTCATAAACTCCTCAGCTTTAGTTTTCCTCAACTCCTAGGGAAAGAAATGATCAGGAAAGGTACCTAAACACTTATCCCATAATGTCGGCTCGGCATCATCACCTCTCAATTGCTCCAACTCCTCATAC
The DNA here is from genome assembly GCF_002878395.1 of Capsicum annuum. NCBI lineage: Eukaryota > Viridiplantae > Streptophyta > Magnoliopsida > Solanales > Solanaceae > Capsicum > Capsicum annuum. The sequence continues at coordinate 191,986,547 of NC_061121.1, forward strand.
CACTAATAAGCTACATCTTTCTACTGATATACAGTAAATTCTACCCCTTCAAAATTAGTAGCATGCATCACTGTGAAAATTATTTCTATCTCATCTATAAACCCCTAAGGATCCTCCTCAACCTTAGAGACTGTATAGGTTGGGGGATTCAACCTCATGAACTAGCCAACCCGAGTGACCTTAGACGAAGGAGAAAGAGCACCAATATGATTTGACTGATGATTATGAGATGTCACCAACTCAATAAACAAAATAATGGACCGATGGAACTCCATATTAGAGATGTCCCCCTGAGGCAGCTGATCATAAGTGTCACAGCTCAGGAAGCCTGAGGAGGACTAGTGGAGACTGGTGGAACTCCACGTAGAGCAGTGCAATTGGGAGCAAGAACCTTAGACTAGGTCTGCACTCCATGAATAGGGTGAGTCCCATCCATATTTCCCTTAGGTAAAATAGTGGTTCCATCAAAATTTCTATGAACATCAAATCTTTGAGGAGGCATGATCTGAAATGTAAGCAATTTGGGACTTAGGGAAATTCATGACACCAGACTCTATAGCCCAAAATACAATACAAGAAAGGAAAACATTCCTAAATGCCTTGTAGCCTTCCTCTTATAAGTATGATGCGCTACACACTCATAAAATGAACTCTACTCAACACAGCTTTGTGGATACTCGAAAACCCTAAATCGTGCTCAGATACAAAGCTTATCATGACCCGAACTAGGTTATGGCCCTAACGGGTATCTCAAGCGCACCGTGGGCCAAAGACCACCCCTAGCCTAACCATCTGAGCATAATAACATAATAGAAGAAGCAAAACCAAAAAATAAGAATGATATATAAATCAGTAGAAGGGTTCTAAGAATTCAAAACAAATAACCAACCTACACTTTATCCACAAAACCTCAAAAACCAGAATACCAAATTAGGTCAGGACATGCCCCTAACCATGACAATGGAACTCTTTAATTACCAAAATTTAAAAAGAAACCTAAAGAAATAATAAAGCTTTCCAGATTATAAAGGCTCACCACTTCACAGTGACTCAACTGATATTCGTTCCACCTAATACTACACATGAGTAAACAAAGAACCTTAACACCCTACATCATGAAATCACGTAGCATCCAGGAATAGCCAGTGGGACAAGCACTGACATGTAACTCAAGAGAGGGATAAAATAATGACATGTCCAATATAAATCAAAACCACATAAACACATTCATATGTGTGTGTATATATATATATAAAATATCATGGTAGGGTACAAGGTTATAATCATGAGATTTAAACACCATTAACCTAGACTGTGTAGCTCTAACCCTCCTAAAGGCAGCCATGGGCTATATAGGTTCAGCTCTCCCTACTGAAAGGGCCCCAACGCGTGTTAGCTGAACGAACTAAGGAAATTCGAGGAAAGGACAAAGACACCAAGGTTCCAACCATCCCAAAATATATATATATATATATATATATAATGTGCGAACTAGGTACACAGTCACCAAGACCACAACATCAGTAAATGTGGTTTCCAGTATTGGTCCCCCCAAGACCTCCACCTTCACGGTGAGCTGCATAACCCCCTCTAAGCTGAAATTAAAACCATTTGGCAAACAATTCCAACCATAAACCAAGGAGTATTTTATTAAGGCATATACTATTTGTATCATAGTACTAATTATTCTTGCAAGCTAAATCCAATTATGTCAGTACAAAACCATTTAACCAATTTGACTTCCAAATTCTAATTTAAAACTAAACCATGCCCATCAAGGCCCCTCAAAACCATTTTTATATTCCATTAACCTTTTATTCAATGCAAGGTTCCAAGAGTAAGTTAAATTATTCATATATTCATGTTTCAAAACCAATTTCATGGGTGGGTTGAGGTTCATGTAAATTCCATACCAAAATCCATAAGTTTGGGGAAACCCATGTTCCCCAGTCCAATTCCCATACCCATACACATATTTAGTTCCAAAACCAAAAGATAAAACATGAATGATGAGTTCAAAATCATGAGAAACAATCCAAGTAATAACCATTCAAATCCATCAACCCAATTTCAAAATCGAATGATTAACTTCACATGGATAATAATTAAACACATGCTTTTCAATAAAATCAAGTTAGGAAAGAGTGACATGTCTGAAACACCAAGAAATTTAGAAAGAAAACCACCAATTAAAGCCTAGATGATTAATTCTTTGAAACCTAGCTTTCTCTTGACCTTAGAAGTTTAGAGGAGAGAATAAGGTTTATGATTAGCTAAATAATAAAAAAGGAACCATTGGGGTGTTTTAAGTCGTGGAATATATTTGAATGAGAGGAAAGGACCGAAATTCCCTTAATAAAAACATGTAGGAAAACTGACGCCAGCCGTTATGGGTTAGGTAATGACTCATGAGGAATGGTCATGAGTTGTTGCCTGGACTCATGGTTTGGGCAGCAACTCAGAGTAACCATACTTTTATGGTCACGAGTCCCTCACCACGACTTGTGGCCTCTACTACGATCCATTTTTGAAAAGTCAAAAAGTTCCATGACTTCGTGGAAAAAATAAAAGAGAAAAAGTCTATTTAATTTTATTTTGAAAAAATATTTTTGAGTCGCCACTTATTTTTAGGAGAATTAAAAAACCATTTAGAAAAGGTGATTTTGAAAGAAAACCTTTTAAAAATAACAAGAGTCTAGATAAGGGTTCAAATAAATTCTAAAGAATGTGTTAGGCACTTTCGAAAATCCACAAAGTGTGGTTACCAGAGGATCAAACTTTTTTGGCTAATTCTGCAAAATTCTCAAAAAAGATGTTATTAAAAATGTTGAATTTTATTCAAAAATATCATTTAAAATGAATTAAATTTATTAAAACTTGTTCAATCATTTTATTTCAAAGTAATGAAATAAACTAAATGTCAAAGTTTCAATACAATTTTAATTTTAACAATTTTATTCAGATTAAAACTTTAGGCTAAAGAATTAATCCAAATTCTTAAATGTGGATTTAGAGTCAATAATAACTATGAAAGGATATAAGTAAATACTCAAGTTATTCTTCGAGCTTAAATTTGTGTAAAATAAAGGAATCAAAAATTAATAATATTAAACAACCAACATAAACTAATAATTCCAATATAATTTGTCACCCGAGGATTCATCTAGATTAAATTAAATTACAAATAAATAATTAAATTAACTACAAGAAAATAAAGGAAGAAAAGTAGATATTTGGGACCCTTTCTAGCCTATTTTCAAATCTGGACAAGTTTGAACTTCAAAATATAGGGCTTATTTCTACAGTGTATACTGTTGTATACAGCTTGTCATATTCCTATATACTAGCATGTATATGGATGTATATCTGCGTACATGATTTTATATATGCTTATATTATTTATCTTCCACCAGTATACTTGCCCGTTTTCCTTAATTTCTGTTGTATATCGTTATATACTAGTGTATACCAGTCCATTTGAACTTAGTTTTCTGGCCTGACTAGAAAGAGTGGGACTTAGTCTCGTAGGAAGATGCAAGAGAGAGTTCATTCGGATCCAAGTTGGTGTCACGTGCCTTTTACGAAGCAGTGTACTTAGGATAAAATGCCTTGTTGGATTCTTTTTTCACCACCAAAAAATTCCAAAGAAAGCTCCTTAGCTAGAATCCTAAGCCAAACATTCTTACAAGGATTTGGCATAGAAATTTTAATTTAGTGACATCCCTTTCTTAATCGGAGTTCTTAGCTAATTAATCCCTCTCTTTTCTTCAACCTTCTAACCCAACACATTGGGGTATTTATAGTAGCAAAATTGAATGGAATTTAGGCATTCCACCGATGTGGGAACAAAGAAAAGGATAACTTTTATATTTGTTAAAGAATTTCAAATTGATGATAATGCTGGAATGAGCTAGATTTGAACAAAATTGTATGAATTGAATGTTGTACAGCTACCATAATTGTGAATCGATTCGTGGGTTCACCCAATTGGTGTGCAAATTCAATGGGTTATTGTTGGACGGGCCGCCATTGTTGGGGTTATCGGGTTTACGTTGAAATTATTGTTATTGATGTAGATTGTTTGTTATGTTGTTGTTGATGGGAGTTGTTGATGTTGTACATTGATATTAGGTCAGGTAAAGAAAAGGGGATGAGGAGTTGGATCGAGTCTGTTGCTTTGTGGAATGGGTCGGAGTGGAGGTATTGGCTTGGGGCGGCTGGGTGTGTATTGGGCCTGGTATTGCTGGCCCATTTTTTAAAAAAATGGGGAAAGATTATTAGGAATAGGGTTTTAAAACTAGTTATTTAATAAATAACCCAAAATTATAATTTCAGTCAATTTTATTTAAATTTAAATCATATTGAAAGTCAGTTGGCCAATTACATTGCAATTGTGGCCAAATTGATTTCAATTATGATTAAATACAATAAATTTGTTAAGATTAAAATAAAATTTGATACGAATTATCAACAAGTTTAATTCAAAACTTTTTGGTTTAACAAAATCAAACAAATAGTTTTTGAATAAATTATTTTTGATAACAAATTATATTTGGATCAACATTTTATCCATTGAATTAATTTTAGAGAAAATTCTTGATTAAAATTAAATTTTCAATAAAATAATTATTTAAGTAAAAAAAATTATACGATCTAGTAACAAATATGAGAATCTATAATCGCTACTTAAAATGACAAAATTACCTAAAAATATTTTTAAAAATCTTTTTTATTTGAATAACATAAATATTATGATTTTATTAAAAACCAAATTCAAAATTAAACTTTTTCATGGAGGAAAAAATTAGGTGTCAACAACTGCCTCCGTCATTTGAGTGGGGTGGATGCAAGTAACCCTGGGCAAAGGGAGTTTGACATTCCTAATTTTTTTCGACCACAAATTCATTTCTCGAGAGGGGGTTCGCACGAGTTTTAGGTAGTTATGGTCTAACCCTGGTATTGGGTTTTCTATATATCTCAAGTTGCATGAGAATTTAGGCCACTTGTAGTTCATAAAACTTTATTTAAAGCATGTTTTTCAAAGATTTCACGAACTATTTTGATTTTTGAATTTTGGTGAAATCAAAAAGCTAGGGAATATGAGGATTAGGGAGAGGTTGGAATGCATTTGATTTTTCTACATAGAGCTCAGCCTACATATCCCAATGTTCCGGAAATCAGACTTCTTGTAGTTTGACTCAATCAGTAGAAAAAATAGTCTTTTATTTTAGACGACCGTTGATTAGGATGAGTGATAAGTTATTTGAGCTTAGGAAAAGAAGTTTGTAACCTCTTAACCATGAATGTGGGATCCTTCACATCCATAAGCAAGAATTTACCTGGATATAATTTCCAAAACTCTGAGTATGTTATCATATGAATTTAAAGGAAAGAGAAGGCTACTTTTAGTATGAGTTAAGAAATATTCTGAAAGTGAAACTAAAACTAGAATATCCCAAAATAACCCACATATCTTCTAAAAAGGGTATGGTTTGATGGTAGTGGAAGTCGTCCTTCAGCTCGCGTCCAAAGATCTGGATATTCCTCCTTAGACTATGTCCCAGTTTGCTACTAAGAAAAAGTTTCACATTGTGCTGCATCTTTTTTGGAATCGTCCACACCTGGGGTTTTGATTTAAGAATTTCATCCTTTTGGATGCTCTCGACAAAAACTCAAACAAATGATTAGTTGTAAATGTAGCATTACACAAATGTAAATTGGTACAGACCTATTTAAACATGCTATGTTAGGATAGTTGATGAACCAATTTGCACAACCTTTTCTAAAATTATTATGCCACTTTGAATGAGGCGACAACCCAATATGTATTAGTAAAAAGAAAATGATTTATCTTTAATGTAACATACCACTTTGGATAGAGTAACGGTCCAACATATCTCATTGAAAGGCGGACGGCTTATTTTAAATATAACATGTCATTTTGATTGGAGTGATAGTCCAACATAGCTCATTAAAAGACGGACAACCCATTTTGAATGTAATATGCCACTTTGAATGGAGCGACAGTCCAACGTGTCTCATTGAAAGACGAACGACCCATTTTAAATGTAATATGCCACTTTGAACAAAGTGACGGTCCAACGTGTCTCATTGAAAGACGAACGACCTATTTTGAATGTAATATGCCACTTTGAATGGAGTGATGGTCCGACGTGTCTCATTGAAAAGCGAACGATCTATTAAAATGAAATAATCCACTTTGAACAAAGTGACGGTCCAATGTGTCTCATTGAAAGACGAACGACCTATTTTGAATATAATATTCCACTTTGAATGGAATAACAGTCCAGCGTGTCTCATTGAAAGGTGGACGACCTATTTTAAAAGTAGCATGCCACGTTGAACAGAGTGACGGTCCAGCATATCTCATTTAAAGAAAGATGACCTATTTTGAATGTAATATGCCACTTTAAATAGAGTGAGGGTACAAAGTGTCTTATTAAAAAGCGAAAGACCCATTTTTAATAAAATATACCACTTTGAATGGAGTGACGGTTCAACTCATCTCATTGAAAGGCGGATAACCTATTTTGAATGTAATATGCCACTTTGAACAGAGTGACAGTCCAACATCTTATTGAAAGGAGGATGACCCATTTTGAATATAACATGCCACTTTGAATGGAATGACAGTCCAACGTGTCATTTTGAATATAACATGCCACTCTGAAGGAGGTGAGTGGATTACAGTTCTGTCAAATTTATTATCCTCCCTATCTTGAGGACATCCTTAATTATTTCTCCGGTCTAGACAATTTCAGTAAAAAAAATTTCCAACCACCGTCACCATGCAAACAAAATATTCTAAATTTAGTGCATGAATGAAATAACTAATCATTTCAGCTGTATGGCATATTTACAAAAACTCTCATTTGTTTTCTACCTTAGCTTTATGATAGAGATTTTGTCAGGAATGATATCAACATAAAACTTGTAATGATCCACAAAAACATTTTCCAAGTCATCCTAATTGTGCCACTTAGTCACATCTTGCTTAGTACTATTCTAGAGCCTTTTCACTCAAACTTTGACTAAATAGATTGACTCGTATTCCTTCATTTTTTCCCACACCAATCAACTTTTCACAATAAGTTTTCAAATGAAGATATGGATTTCCAAACCCATCAAACTTTTCAAATTTGGGGATCTTGTAACCAGGAGGCAACTTAATCTCGGGAAATGCACACAACTATTCATACTTTACATTTTGATTACTTCTAAGCTCTCTAAGGCTTTTCCTTGCATCTTCTAAAGCCTTGAGATTTCTATCCACCATCTCATAAGTGCACACCTTTGGCTCATTATCAATTTCAATATAATGATCAACATCTAGGCAGTATAACCCCCGATTTTGTGTCATCGGTAAAGCGATAGCATAGGTGTACACTGGTGAAGTGTGATATGACAATGTTACATTCTAAACCTTTTGAGGGGAAAATGCATACACAAGAGGAGCATTCTAAAAATCATGGACATTTTGAGAAATGATAAAGTGGCCTCCCCGATCAACTCCTTCTGATGTCGGAAACATAGGCCATTTTTATCGAGCATCAGGAGGCAGAGTCATGTTTGGAGGAGCCTAAGAAGGTGTTCAGATCTGTATCATCATAACTTTGGTTAAGAAATTTGTTGTTCCAAACCAGCAATGACCTCTGGGTTATCTCTTTTACCATTGAGGGACTAGGGTCTGTTGCCACAGACAAAGTGGCAACTGACTCAGATGAAGTATTTGTGTTGATCAAACTAGGATCCACAGTCGAACGAGTCTTTTTTTAGCTCAAGTAAGAACTGATGAGTCTGTAATTTCTTTCTTGATCTTATATCGTGCAAAATACTGATGTCCTGCCCACGATTACTTTTGCTTTTATCTTTGCGAAACGAGTAAGTTTGATTACCAACACAAATCAGTCTCTCTAAAAGAAAAGAAGAACACTAAAAAGGTAAAATGTTATTTCATGAATCGTGATAATTAACCAAAGTAATATATGAAATAAAAAAAATTAGCTCTAAATAGATTATCCTATAATTCAAAAAATGGGACACTTTATTGAAAAGTGATTGAATGATCAGAATTTTGACCATTTGACAGATTTTGAATTTAATGGTGAAAACAATATTTTGAATAGAGCAAATTAAATGATTTAAAGAGGTCGGGTGTTTATGAATAAACACCCCAAAGGCATATTTGGAAGGCAATTTTGAAGACAACCTAGTCTTTCCATTAATAGAATACCTGGATAACTCTACCTATAATTAATAATGAGAAAAGGCGATTTGTGAGAGCAACGTGGTCAATGTGAATAGGACAATGTCCTACTAAATTTCTAATAAAACTTGGGTGCTTTTGAAGGGATTTTATCAATGGACTTTTAAGGGCACTTTAGAAGGATTCAAATTTTTTTAAGTTTTATATGCCTAACAACGCTCTAAGACTTCGAGATAGAATAATGGACTAGTCTTATTTCAAGCCAAACGTATGTTATTTAAACACACAAATCAAGAAAATCTAGATAAAGCAAAATAATGGAATAGTTTAGCACATAAATTATTTTTAACGCATCCTAGCATACGTAGGACCTTTCAAGCCAAAGGTAAGCCTAACGTTTGAAGGATATATATGTCATTTATAAGACATTCCATTTTCCCAAAATATTATACAAACTTCATAAGTAAATCATGGAGATACAAAATGAGGGAAAGGAGAAATACATGATGGCAGTCCTACGCAAGGGAACAAATCTAAACTAAACCTCCTTGGGAAGTCCTTCGATCATGAACTTCTTGAAACGTCTGAATATCCTTCCGATGAATATCTTATTTTAGATTACAATAAAAGAAACTATGAAATAAACCCTCAAACCCAAGGAACAATGGTTCTTACAATCCGATATTATATCTATTAATTTAACACATAAGGGTTTATCGTCTGTTATGACTCATGGTCAATAGATGTAAGGTAGGTTTCTAATGGGCCTAATACCCCCTCAAGTATTGGGTCGTCCTAGGCTTATGCCTTAAAATAGATTTTGATTTTGCTCTATACTAGGTATCTAGAGTGGGCTCCGATCAGGTTCCCAACTGGACAACTTCGATTTGGAAATACAAACAACTATCAGATGCCTAACGTGTCAATAAACTGTCGTATTCTCAACACTTGATTTGAAATTGAACAATAGGGGTTGGGATATCTGTGAAACCTCATAACAGTTTAATAATGATAATATGAAACTATGTCATGAATGCAATAGTTAAAAATTACAAAAAATTTAAACACATAATTATAAAATAACAATTAATATAAATATTATCCAAACACCTAAAATCCTTATAGTTAGAACCTAGATGAATCCCCAGTGAAGTCGCCATTTTGTTACAATCTATTTTCAAAAAATTAAAAACGTTTTATAACTTTGTGGCAAAAATAAAAGAGAAGAAGTCTATTTAATTTTATTTTGAAAAAATAATTTAGAGTGTCTACTTAATTTTTAGAAAAATTAAGAAACCATTTAGAAAAAGTGATTTTGAAAGAAAATCTTTTAAAAATAACTAGAGTCTAAGTAAGGGTTCAAGAAAATTCGAAAGAAGGTGGTAGGCATTTTCAAAAATCCACAAAGTGTGGTTCCTGGTGGATCAAATTCGTTTGGCTAATTTTGCAAAGTTCTTAAAAAAATCTTATTAAAAATCTTGAATTTATTCAAAAATATAATTTAAAAATGAATAAAATTTATTAAAACTTGTCCATTCATTTTAGAGAAAATGCATTATTTTCACCCTGAACTATAAACGAAATTGTTGAGACACACTCCAACTTAAAGGGGGTCCTATTACCCCCCTGGACTAATTAAAACTGTATTTTTGGCAACCTTAAGGCCTATGTGGCGCACTACGTGAATCAACATACTGAAGGTCCACATAGGCACACGTATGTGCCACGTAGGCACTTAAGGTTACCAAAAATACAATTTTAATTAGTCCGGAGGGGGGTAATAGGACCCCCTTTAAGTTGGGGTGTGTTTCAGCAATTTTGTTTATAGTTCAGGGTGTAAATAATGCATTTACTCTTCACTTTATTTCAAAGAAATGAAATAAAGTAAATATCAAAGTTCCAATATAATTTTAATTTTAACAATTTTATCCAAATTAAGACTTTAGGCTAAAGAATTAACCCAACTTCTTAAACATGGATTTAGAGTCGATAATAACTAAGAAAGGATATAAGTAAATGTTCAAGTTATTCTTCGAGCTTAAATTTGCCTAAAATAAAGGAATCAAAAATTAAAAATATTAAACAACAACATAAAAGAATAATTTCAATATAATTTACCCCCGAGGATTCATCTAGATTAAATTCAATTACAAATAAATAATTAAATTAATTACAAGGAAGAAAAGTAGAGATTTGGGCCCCTTTCTAGCACATTTTTTAATCTGGACAGGTTTAGACTTCAAAATATGGGCTTATTTCAGCCCATTTCTGCAGTGTATACTTGTGTATACATCTTGTGATATTCCTGTATATCAGCATATATATGGCTGTATATGATTGTATATCTGCGTATATTCTTTGTTTTCCACCTGTATACTTGCTCTTTTTCCTTCATTTCTGTTGTATATCATTGTATACTAGTGTATACCAGTCCATTTGAACTTAGTTTTGGGCTTGACTAGAAAGAGTGGAACTTAGTCCCGTAGGAAGATGCAAAAGAGAGTTCATTTAGACTCGAGTTGGTGTCACATGCCTTTTACGGAGCAGTGAACTTAGGACAACAAGCCTTGTCAGATTCTATTTGCACCACCAAAAAATTTCAAAGAAAACTCCTTAGTCGGAATCCTAAGCCAGACAGTCTTATAAAGGATTCGACACAGAAATTTTAATTTAGAAAAATTTCTTTCTTAATCGGGGTTCTTAGCTAACTAATCCCTCTCTTTCCTTCAACCTTCTAATCCAAAATAGTGGGAGTATTTATAGGAGCAAAATCAAATGAAATTTAGGTATTCCACGGATGTGGGAACAAAGAATTCAAGGACAATTTGGATATCTGTTAAAGAATTTCAAATTGAAGATAATTTTGGAATGAACTAGATTCATACAAAATTGTACGAATTGAACATTGGATAGCTGGCCATGGTTGTGAGCTGGTTTGCAAGTTCGACCAATTAGTTTGTGAATTCGACGGGTCATTGTTGTTGGGGTTGTAGGGTTTGAACTGAAATTATTGTTATTGATGTCGATTGTTTGTTGTGTTGTTGATTGGAGCTATTGATGTTGTACATTGATGTTGGGTCAGGTAAAGGGAAAGGGATGAGGAGTTGAGTCGGGTTGATTGCTTTGTGGAATGGGTTGGAGTGGTGGTATTGGCATGGGGCGGCTAGGCTGTGTATTGAGCCTGGTGTTGCTGGCCCATTTTTTTATTAGGAATAGGGTTTTAAGACTAGTTATTTAATAAATAACCCAAAATTATAATTTCAGTCAATTTTATCTAAATTTAAATTATATTAAAAGTCAGTTGGCCAATTACATTGCAATTGTGACCAAATTGATTTCAATTATAATCAAATTCAATTAATTAGCTAAGATTAAAATAAATTCGATATGAATTATCAACCAGCTTAATCCGGAGCTTCTTGGTTTAACAAAATCAAATTAATATTTTTTTGAATAGATTATTTTTGATAATAAATTATATTTGGATCAACATTTTATCCATTAAATTAATTTTAGAGACAATCCTTGATTAAAATTAAATTTTCAATAAAATAATCATTTAAGTAACAAAATTATACGATCTCGTATACAAATACGAGAATATATAATCACTACTTAAAATGACAAAATTATCTAAAAAATATTTTGAAATTTTCTTTTATTTGAATAACATAAATATTGTAATTTTATTTAAAACCAATGAAACTCAAAATTAAACTTAGTTGTGGAGGGCAAAAATTAGTTGTCAATAGCCTCACCCTACGATTCGAGGGGGTCTATTCAAGACCACGACAGTATCCTTGGCAATTTCACTGGTGAGATGACGAGTCTTACCTAACGACTTGTGACGAGTGATAACGACTCGTCACTTGAGTCGTTGCCTGGGCAATGCTATCAACACTTAAAAATTTTCAGAGTCAAAGACTTGGGGTATTACATATTTCCTTAGGGGAGGTATTTCTAAAAGCAAAATTATAGTTTTACCCCTTTCATTTTAATTTTTGTTCAAATACATTTTGGATCCGACCTAAATATGGGCAATATGGGTATCATTAACCTTTTTTAATATGTAAATGCTATATTTGAATATTGTAATGGATTTTGAAGTCATTCATAAGGGGAAGGCTCCGTGTTGAAGCACTTTAGATCGAGATTTCACTATTTCAAGGTATGTTATGGCTTAACTTCTTTCAGATTCAGATGGGTAGTTAATAAATAAGTAAAACATGCTATGGATTGGGAAAAATAACTATGGAGTTTATTATAGTTGTCGTGTGCCCGTGTGGGGCTTTTATTTTGTTGTTGTTGACTTGTGATATCTAATATTGGGTGTTATCCGTGTGGAATTTATTTTACATCATTGGCCTTATCTGTAAATTTATTTTTATTCTAGGTATAATGCCCGTGCGGGGACTTGAACTGTTATTTTAGTCCATTTTAAGAATTGAATGCCCTTATCATGATAGAAATACCCGAGTTGGGGGTTTATATTAATAAATGATATATACATATTTATTCTTATAGTGCCTAATTAAAGTTGGTAGTCATGAATTGTAGATATATTGAGTTGATTTCGGGGCTCACTTATATACGTGCTGGATGGATTGGATATCTTCATACTAAGTTGATTGTGAGCATTACATCCTCATTCCATACATATACATTCATGCGATACTTATACCATCGCGGAAAACTGTTTTTGAAAGAAATGGGACACTTTTATAAAATTCTCTCTGTGAACATGAGCCAGGTGATGGTTTGAGATTTGAGATATAAGTTATAGTATATGGATTGTGAACCCCCTCCCCCCATAGGTACTATTTGGAAGCTGCAAGATCAGTAGGTGTATACAGAATGTCATGGGATGACTTTAATCATTCATCCCATCTACATTGCATTCCAGTTGATTTGTACATGTACTTTTCATAATTTCTTTAGTTTCCTTGACTTGTGCTTCGTTTAGTATATTCTCCATGTATATCTGTTTTGTTTCCATTTCTATGTATATTTATACTAGAACTGTTAGTAGAGACAGTGTGATCTACGGTTTAGGACTTTGCTACTTATAGGTTACGTGCTCATAGTGTTGTTTTACTTACCTTATTTCTCACTTAGCTCAGTCTGCCTGTGATACCTATTAAGTATAAGTGGATCGTACTCACTCCTAGATGTCTTTTCGAGGCAGATCCTAGTTTGAGTACTTAACGTGGTGGTTGAGGTTTTGAGTGAAGTTGATCAGATTCGAGATACTGGACCGTTCTAGTGTTCAGGGAGAACTTCAAATCTCATCTTATCCTTACTGATGTCTTTATTTGAATCAGAAAAAGATTTTGTGTTTTTAGTTTTGAATTTTTTACTTAGATGCTCTTACATTATGATACTAGATTTTGGGTGGTTTATATTACTTCTTCAATTCTTTACTTTATATATTTCGTGATTGATCTAAGTTCGTTCTAGAAGTCTCCTATTACTATTTTCATGCTTGTTTGATTCTCTTTACTGTTTAGTAATTGACTTATTTGTCAAGGCTAGATCACGACAAGTGTCATCATGATCCCATTTTTAGGTGGTGACATTGTTAGACTAATGAAATGAATTCAGTGATCCTACAATCTGTTTGTTTCATGTTATCCTTCGATTGTATGTTACTTTCATAAGGAAGGCACAGTCCTAATAATATCATTTGTTATTTCCTTCGAAATATTAAGTTTTTTTATAATATTATTATACTCTTTGGGCAAACAACATAAATTTCGGTAATTTGAAACTTAATTACAAAATTTTCTGACATTTTGCATAATTTTTGAAATCCTGATTTTGGGTCCGTCGAGATACATAATTAGCTCCTGATACATTCAACTTTTTTCCTTTTTAAAGATACATAGTTAGCCCCAGATACATTTTTTCGATTTTGAGTCTGTTGAGATAAATAATACATCCAACGAAGATACATTTTTTCCTTGTGAAAGATACATAATTAGCTCCAAATACATTTTTTCGATTTTGAGTCAGTTGGGATACATAATTAGCTCCCCGATACATCCAATGAAGATACATAATTAGCTGAGATTTTTATAATTACTTTATAAGGGTGGGATTTGTGTAAATATGATACGTTAAGATGTATGTTTATGTTATGTTAGCTTTACTTTTTGTTCGAATACAAATTAGTAGATGACTAACAAAATACTATCCAATGGTTAGAGAAGTAAACTTTTCTCAATAATTTCATAATACTTTTGTGCTTCAAATTTTCACCCAGCTTGAGTCTATTATTCCAGTGATGAAAAAATATAAATAAAAATTAAATTATGGGTACAAAAGATGTTACATGAAGGAATGATAATTAATAAAAATGACTAAAAATGCTGAAAAAATGGTCCGTGATTCATAATACACTCCTTAAAGAATTATCTATAATACTAGACATAAGAGCCCGTGTTGCTATCTTTTATGTAATACAGGTAAATTTTTGAGGGTCAATTAATTTTTTTTTTCATGGTTTTAGAACTTTTTAAAATTATTGATTATAATGATATATAAAACTTTTTTATTTATAGATGTTAGATAATATATATTTCTTTCGTGGTTTCAATTTATGTGACACTGATAAAATTTGGAGTCTTTTTATATAATTTTAATATTTTTGTATGAGTTTTAAATATTTAAAGTTGTTGATTATTGTGATTTATAATACTTCTACATAACTTTCAGATGATATATGATACTCTCTATGTCCCAATATATGTTCATGATGAAATTTTACATAATTATATATAAAAAATTTATATATAAGTTTTACATATTTGCATTTGTTAATTATTGTGATTTATAGTACTTGCTACTAACTAATTTTTATGTGTCGTTATTTTCTTTTTGATCCGTCCCAAAAAGAATGTCATCTTTCCTTATTTGTTAACTATTTAATGACATCATTTTTATTTTATTCTTAGTGGGTCTCACTTATTAAGAAAAACAATTAAAAATTAAACATTAAAATAACTTTAAGAGGGGCAATTTTGTAAACTTTACAAAGTCATCATTTATTTTTAAACTCCGTGCCCGATCAAATAGCGACATAAAATGGGACGGAGGTAGTAATTTATGTTACTCACCCTGTCTTATGTAACTGTGATAGTATTTGAAGAATGAATTAAAATTTTTATAAGTGGTTAAATATTTTAAGTCGTTAATTATTATAATTTAATTATTTTGTGTAACATTTAAATACATATCAAATTAAAAAATAAGACAAATAAATTAAAATAAAAAAATAAAAAATTATAAAGAAGAGACGGTGGAAGCTGGCAGGACGACCTCCACCTGCTTCCACTGCTCTTTTATATAAGAGAATGAGACAAATAAATTAAAACAAAAAAAATAAGAAATTATAAAGAAGACACGACAGAAACTGGCAAGACGACCTCCACCGGTGGCGGAGCCACCTCATAGTTAGGGGTTCATCTAAACCCCCTTCGATAAAAAATTATGTTATTTATATATGGTTAAAATTACTTTTTATGTATATATAGTTTATGTTGAACCCCCTTCGGCTAGTTCGTGTGCTTACTTTTTTCAATTTTGAACTCCCTTAGTAAAAATTTTGACCTCGTTATTGACCTTCACCTGCTTCCACCGCTCTTCTATATAAAAAAACTTTACAAAAAGTCAAATTCATGTGAAGCTCATCACCTTTTTTAAAAAAAAAAAAAAAAATTTATTATCAAATTAATTTTTGTACTCTTTTTTTTATTTCTTTTTAATGCTTCTAGGAACTCTCGCCCCTTTTGTTTTAAGATTCAAACTCAAAACCTTCATGTTCAAAGTGAAGAATATCTATCATCGGAACAACTCCTTAACTATTCAATGAATACCCGTATTTAGTGTTAAGTAACTCTGTTGTTAAATCTTAAATAGTGAAAAGAAATTATCTATTTTTGCCGAATTTTTGTCTCTCAAATTCCAAAATTAATACTTACATCATGCATGTAATTTTACGATGTCTTACCACAGCTGGAAATTACCTATTTTTTGAAACGTAGTTCCTTGCACTTGCAAGTGGCAAGCAAATTCATTAACATCATTCAAATGAATATATCTCCATTTGTAAAAGTCAGAGATTCTTTGTTAAATAACCTCTTCACGCTTAATTTTTAATTAAATAGATTACAAGTTTTTTTAGGGAAATGATCCACTTTTAAAAATTTAAATTTATTTATGATTTAAAATTTATTTGCAAGTTTTAAAAGTTATGAATTAGTCCACAAATCACCAACTTACAGAATTTAAACAAAAATCTCCCACCAAAATCTTTTACATAGTTTACAAATCAGTCCAAAACCTGATTTGCAATGGACAGATCTATTATCGATCCGACCTATATATGAGCAGATTGATTATCGATCCGACAGATTGATTATCGATCCTACCAATATATGGACAGATCAATTATCAATCTGATCAATATATGGATAGATTGATTATAGATCTGTGCCGACCGATTATCGATCCAAACGATATATAGATAGATTGATTATCATCTGATTGATATATGGACAGATTAATTATTGATCTGACCGATTATATATATATACACACAAACCTTTTTTTTTTGAAAAAAATATACTAAAATTAAAGGAGAGTAGAAAACTTACAAATTTGGGAGGAGACAGAATATTTAGGAATAAAATACTAGCTTCAAAAAGAAAAAAGTTGAAGAAACAATGAGTTTTTAGTAAGAATGGAGGAGAAAAAAAGTTGGAGAGAGAGGGGAAAAAAGTAATTTGAAATTGAAAAATGAGTTAGGATTTTATGTTTTAAGTATATTTGTAAATAGCTCCTATAGTTTTTATGTTGAGTCCAATTCTTCTTTAAAGTTATTTTTTTATTTTGTTTCAAAATGAAAAAATAAAATTAAGTGATTTTGCCAATTGAAAGCTTGTAGAGGCTTATTAGCCAAATTTTCTTGAAGTCTTCATTCGCTTGTACAACTATCATCATTTTTTGTGGCTTTCACTAGGGAATAGAACCTAATACTATGGCTAAGGGTGTGTTTGGTATGATGAAAAATATTTTCCTATTTTTTCTTATTTGATTGTAGTAAAATATTGGGAAAATATTTTTTAAGATAATTCATTTTTCTCTATTTGAGGGAAAATGACTTCCCTTATGGACCAAAAAAAAATCATTTTTCGGAAAATGACAAATGTGACTTATGCCTCCACCCCCACCCCTCTTCCCCACTCCAACAACACTCATATTCACATGACTCAAAAAATTCACATTTCTAAAAAATTTACATTATTCGAAAATATTTTTCACTGCTTGAAATAAAAAATAGCGAAGCCCGAATTTTTTCCATTTTCAATATTCATAGAATGTATTGTTATTTTCATATGCATAGAGGAAGACTTACCTATGTTACTTTTGCTAATTGCATATTTCATTTTGTCATCAATGTAACTTGTTTCACGAGGTTGAATAAGCTCGTCGTTCCATTATATTTCTATTGATTGTAATATCTTGAGATTGTCCTGACAAAATGTTGAAAAGTGTCTCTTATATTTGTTAATTAATAGGTGCTTAAATTTAGTGATTGTAATATTTTAGTATTCGATATTGATATTATTTGTTATGCTTAAATTAGTTCTTACAAATTGTTGAGTTGCTAGAGGCATTGATATACTAGTTAACAGTTAGTAGTATTTTCTAAAAAATATTTTTTCACTCACCAATCAAACACTAGAAAATATTTTTCTAAAAAATATTTTCTACTCACCAACCAAACACCATAAAATATTTTTTAGAAAATATTTTTCACTTACCTACCAAACATGAAAAAATAAGTAGAAAACCAACTTATTTTCCAAAAAAATATTTTATTTTCTTGAAAAATATTTTCCATCATACCAAACACACCCTAAAATAGTGTGAATCTTATTCTCTGTTGGTACCAACTTCACTGTTTGTACAGAACAACAAAATTAGATAGAATGAAATATTATTACTTTTAGGGTTGGATGGGGTTAACATTGATGGATTGAAAATTTTCATCAAGGAGGTTAAAAAAAATTAAAATATTGTGTTTGAGATTTTAACTGGGAACCTCAAAGTGAATTTTGAAGTCTCTCAACCACTAAATCAACCTCTAATCTTATGCTAGGAGGTTCACAATTTATTTATACACATAATTTTTTTTTTTAAAATACCTTATATATATATAAAATAATTTTTTATCAAAAAATTTGAATGAGCCCCTCGCTATACTTTAGATACACCCCTGATGGGGCAGGGTGGGGTTGGGGAGGTAATG
This sequence comes from Capsicum annuum, assembly GCF_002878395.1. NCBI lineage: Eukaryota > Viridiplantae > Streptophyta > Magnoliopsida > Solanales > Solanaceae > Capsicum > Capsicum annuum. The sequence continues at coordinate 192,005,086 of NC_061121.1, forward strand.
GGGCAAAAGTGATCGTCCATTATTATATCTTGAAAGATTCCACAAAATCAGGTCCACAAGAATCAAAATTGGATCAATCTTATGCACAAATGAGATTTATTAAACTTTGGGAAAAATCTTGGACACTGTTGTTTATTAGCTATTTCTATTAGATTTTTTTTTATTAATAATCGTCTTCGGGTCAATTCATGAACATCTCGATTCTCAACTAGTTCTTCAGGTACCTATCATCTTTTACAAGCATAAATATTATATAATTTTGCTCATTAATATTTACCTAGATGAGAAATAATTACGTAGCTCTGTTTGCTTCCGTTAAAACTTGAACTCCTAATCTCTCATGAATTTACATATTTCATCGACCACTAATTCACATCCTCAGATCGTGGCAATTCCAATTAGATTAACATCACAATGTAAATACTCAGGAAAGTCATCAATTTTAGGTAAGAACAAGTATTAAAGAACCTGATAAAGATGGGAAACAATTACAAAGAAATCAATACAAAACTATTTAACAAAAAAATAAAGAAGTTAATCAACCACCCTACAAAAGGCTATTACTCTAGTCTTGATTACCATTTTTATTGACAAAACATCATTGGTTGAACTAGACAGGTTGTTAGAATTTAAGAACCTATATACATACCAGTTTCAAACTACCCTCATCATAATTGAAACAAACTACTTGATATTTTTAATTTTAACAACGGAAAAGGGTCAGAAATACCCTTCAAGTATTGAAAATGGGTTAAGAATACCCTTCGTTTATTTATTGGGTCAAATATATCCTTCCATCCACCTTTTTGGGTCAAATATACCCTTATAACCAACAGAATTTTTTTAAACCATAATTAGAAATTCTATTAAACACGTGGCACCTTTCTATTGGTTATAAATTAAATTAAATTCGAATTCAATTAAAATACCTACCCATAGAGAGTTTGCGTGCCGCTATTGACAATATTTGAAAGACTGTTGGTTTAAAATCATACTCCCTCCATTTATTATTTTATCCTTACCCCAACAATAAATTAAGCTTTATTTAATAACAAGACGAAAATATTTTTTTAAAAAAAAATCAATAAAAAAGGTAAAAATAAGATAAAAATAATTACTAATTTTATTCTGATTTTATAAAATGACAAATATATTAAAAACATACTTACAGTAACTTTGACAATTAGTAATATGAGACGAAGGAAGTATTATTTAAAAGAATGATAAAATTGTTGTTATCTATTTAATCAGAAGAATACAACTATACTATTCGAGAACCAGACAGTTACATCACATAAATACATTCACTTTCCATTTAATAGAGAGACAAGCACTTCACGAAAAAGAAAGTCCTATTTGTTTGTTTCTTGCTTGATACATGCAACATATATTTGGTTCAGTGCCTCAATAAAAGCTTGTATTATTCTAATTTATTCTAATCATATTTTCATGTCCTTAGAAAGCAAGGCTCATCGAATGAGATTCAAGATGCGAAATTAACAAGCCTACTAGAAAGTCGAATTAATAATTTCCGATCGAGTGATTTCAATTGGAGATGAAATTGCACTTATATGTTTATTAATTGAACGAGATTCAAGATACAGAACTAACAAGCCTACTAGAAAGTCAAATTAATAATTTTTGATCGAGTGATTTCAATTGAAGATGAAATTGTATGTATGTGTTTATTAATTGAACGCGATTCAAGCTAGAAAAATGATTGAATTTGCTAGTGGTTTGAAAAAAAGAACGTTGAATCATGAAAATTGAATGAGAATATATTAATAACACCACGCAAACTCTTCATGGGTCAGCATTTTAATTGAATTTGAATTTAATATTTTAATTAATTTAATTTACAACCAATAGAAAGGTGCCATGTATTTAATAGAATTTCTAATTATGATTTAAAAAAATTCCATTAATTATAAAGGTATATTTAACCCAAAAAGATAAATGGAGGGATATTTTTGACCCAATAAATAAACAAAGGATATTCTTAACCCATTTTCAATTGAAAGGATATTTTGACACTTTTCCGTTTTAACAATACATACATACACATAACCCCCATACCCTACGCACCCCACCTCCCCTGGCCTACCCCTCTTCAAGAATATTGGGGTAGAAATATGTGTAACTTCCAAAAACGGTACCTGCTGTCCTTAGAATAGTGCAAGTGAAGTCTATTCTTGCTATGGCCCATATGGACTTAAGTATCTTCATATCTTGTTCATGATGTTATATCTCCAAGAATCATGTTGTTCAAGTTCTACTGTTTCTATCTCATGTTCTTCAAGATTTTCATTATTTTGTCATCTTCTGGCTTTGTTGCTCTTTCAGAATCAGAGTCAGAGTCATGTTTTGTGCACCAATATTTTAGACAAACTCATAGGAAATTTGAGCAGAAAACCAACAAGTTTTGGGAGTATGATGAGCAATCCTACAGTTGGTTGCAAGTGGGTTTGCCTTATGATTTAGTTTCTTGTTTCAATGATAACTGTACAAAAGTCAATAGAATTGATCAGACTTATCAAGAACCTGAACAAAGGGAGATATCTACTAAACTTAAGGAAGAGGAAAATTCTTATTCATATCTCCCTTTGAGAAAAAGAGTTTCTTTGACTAAAATGTCTGAAACATCCATTTGGATTACTGGTGTAAGTGGATCGATCTACGAAAGATTTTGGAATGGATTACAGTGGGTGATAGCACCTCATGACTTGCCAATATCAGCAGGATATGCACTTTGTGTTTTCATTGTCAATCAGACAATTCTTGCTCTATCAGAATCAGGATATCTCTATCAGGTAACCTTTGAACATTCAAATGAACATATAAGGTAATCACTAATCATTTAACTATCTGATAAAAAGTGGAGCCTTGGAGCAACAGTAAATTTTCTCCATGTGACCTATCGGTCACGTGTAGCAGCCACTAATGCTTGCATTAGCGTAGGCTGTTGATATCATACCCTTGGGTGCGGCCCTTCCAGGCTCACATGGGATGCTTTGTGCACCGGGATGCCCTTTATTCAACTACCTGATACATTTTAGTGAATATAGGATCATAATTCTCTTTTATAATATTGGAATTAGATGGGATTAAATGGGGCGACATGGACAGTGAGAATGCAAACTGACACCAATTTGCTTGGGATTGAGGCGTAATAGCTGTGCTGACGTTGTAATAATAACAGTAGCGTCAGATTAAAAGTCTCAATCAATATTTTCTGTATGTCTTCATTTGGTGTAAATTTTAGTGAATATCAGATTTTGAGTCTTCTTTGTAACTTAGGATTGTCCGGTTTAAATGGAGCGACATGGATAACAAGGATTCACATAGTTCACACCTTGCTTGGAATTGAAGCGCACTCGTTGTTATTGTTGTTGTAGCAGATTATAATTATCAATAGAAATTGTTTAATCACCTTTGGTGTAAAAAGAGTAATCTATGTTCTTCACGCAGTTGCAGCTAAGTGATGATCAGCCAGTTTGGATAAATGTTACACCAGCAAGTGATCATAAAACAAATAAAGAAACAGAACAAAGTTCTGTAGTTCAAATTGTATCAGGAGTTGTAACCAGTGATAGGAAGTGAGTATGGTATATTATATTTGATTGACTATTTCAATTTTAAGGATTTTATTGAGGAAAAACAAAGTTAAATTATGTTACTGCAGATAGTTGTTCCTTGTCTGAGCTCCAGTCTAAGCTAATAACACCTTGAATTTGTTCATCAACATCAGGAGAATATATTTCTGCACAATGAATGGAACTTTATTAGAACTCACTGAAGTTGATCCCATAAGGTAAGAACCACTCATGTATATGACTGACCAAGGTGGTTTTTAATGTCTATTGTTGAAGCGTGTGATCATTGAAGGGGAGCCTTGGAGTAGTGGTAAAGTTGTCTCCATGTGACCTATAGGTCACTGGTTCCAGCCGTGGAAGAAGCCGCTAATGCTTGCATTAGGGTACCTTCCCAGACCCTACGTGAATGCTGAATGCGCTGTGAACTGGGTTTCTCTTCGTTGAAGTGTGTGATCATCGTATCAAAAAGCTTAAATCATCAGAAAGAAGCCGCCCCCCCCCCCCCCCCCCCCCCCACCCTTTCACATGTGAGCCTACCTCAATGTTTGTTTTCAAATGCAATTAGGTGGACCAACCATGGAAAACCACCCGGAGCAAATGTTGCAGCAATCACTGATGCATCTACATTTATATCAGAAGTAGTCTTTACAATTAGGTAAAATAGAAAAAAGGATCCTAGGTTTTTTGGTTTAATAGTTCAAATGATTCATTTTACTTTGCCTAATGGATGTAACGTTTTTACTATAGTACGGCAGGAGATCTTTATGAATATGATCAGAGCTCAAGGCCATCATGGAAGAAGCATATACGAAAAGAGTCTTCCGCTCAAGATACTTCTCTGAAACCATCTATAGGATGCAGTTTAAAAGGAGTGAATGGAGCTATTTCAAAATCTTTGTTTCTCTTGACTAAGGTGCAAACTCTTTTTGTCCATCACCTGTACTTACGAATATAGTTTACCAAAAAGAATACTTATTAAGAAAAGGAAGGGAACTCCACGGACAGATCCCATCATCTCTACCTCGTAGGAACTACAAGAACGCCTTCAGCATCAAGGGGTCGCGGGACAAGCCATAGAACCTTTCTCAATAAGTGGACCATATTACTGAGGGAGATTTCCTTGAAAGTACCTGCACTCAGTAGGCGTCAGCCCTCATACATGGTCTTAACACTCATAATTTAAAGAAATTATGCCCTTTTCAGCTGATAATGGAGGACTTCACATCCTAAAATACTTCCCTCTTACTGGAAGGACAAATAGGGAACTGTGCAAAGAGTGCTAAAACGAGACCTTTGCAACTTTATAGTAGTTTTGCTTGATGTAACTACGTGATCCTCCAATTTTTCTCTGAACTTATCAATGTATGTGTGAGTTAGTAACATACCAACGTCAAGAATCCATTCATTAGATGCGTTTGATCAAGCAAAATGGTTTTCTTGCTCGTTTCATGTCTACACTCCCATCTCTTAACATCACTATCTATTTTGATACAACACGTGTATATTTGACTTCCTTTTCTTTTAAATTTTTGAACATATGAAGGGAGGATATTTGATAGAGAGACGGTCACAACAAAGGAAATGGAAATGGATCAATCATGGAAATCCAAAAGATCATGCCCTGTCTTCCATTACATGCCTTTCTGAAGAAAACTTGGCTGAAAATTCAAACTCATTGTTTCTTACAACTGCAGCTGGTTACATTTTCGAATATCGAATTCCAGATCATTCAGGTATGTCTTTGACATACTTTTCTTGTCCTTTTAGTTGTGTTAATTCATTACTTAGCAACAGATACAGTATTCAACATTAAGAAAACATTAACATATCGAGAATGAGGATTTGAGCATGATTCTGTGGTTAAGTGAGGAGCTGTTACCAAATCCTTTGCCATACAAAATGAAAAACTTCTTCTTTCCTAAGTTTCCGCTGATAGTTTGGCAACTAATTTTCATATAATAAGCAAAGAACAACAATATGCTAACTGTTTAAGATAAGAAGAACAAGTAATAACAAGTAGAGGATAGAATTGAATCATTGACATGAATGCAGGCATTGACCAAGAGGATGATAATACAGAAATTTGGATTAATCATGTCTATCCCCCTCATGCGAAGGCTGCAAAAGGAATTCCAGGAGTGCAATTGCAACCTGGCAGAATTATTTTTCCACTTCATGATGGTAGGCTTGGAGAGCTTCACCTATCTGGTTTTGGTGGTGAAAATTCCGGACCAAATTATCAAATTAATGCGAGAAGAAAATCATCCCAGAAGTATGTGTGGTCTCTAGTAGATGCCCCAGAAACAGAAGGATGGAATGCAGAATATTGCACCGAAGAACGTGGACCGTCAAATTGCATTGCAGGCATCAAAGATGAAACCAATGAACCAGATTTCACAACATCAACAGCAAGAAGGAGAAGAAGTAGCAAAGAACACCAAAGGTACATATCAATTGATAAGTCAGCAAGGAAAGCTGCTGAACCCGAGGGAGATTACAATATTGCAGACAATTGGATCAACAAGAATTTCCATCTGAGGGTGATGAATGAAGGAAAATCATTCTTCCTAATAACGGAGGGTGGTCTAATTTTCGAGTATCTAAATTCTGAAAATGTGTGGTTCTGGCTTAGGCATGATCATTCAACAGCTATGAAAGGTGCCATTGGGAACTACAATGGAAGTTTATTTTTGGTTGATGAGCAAAGAAGTTTGCTCATCAGAGAGAGAGAGAGTGCTGAACTAGCATGGATAAATTGCACTGCTATGAAGAAAGGGAGGCAAGTAATTGGAGGTCCTCCGTGGGATGATCTACCAGGGAAATCTCGAAATGCTAGAAAAGAAGATGCACTTTTCTTTGTAAGCAAAAGTGGGAGATTGCTACAATTCACAGTAAGTAGCATATACTACGTCCACTTTTCTAGTTTAGAGGTCCAAAAGGTGAGTATACAAAGAAAATGAATGGCATTAAGCATATTTAGATTCAAAATCTTGAAATTTCAATGCTTTCAGTCGAACAAAATGAAGGCTAAATGAGTGGCGCTACGCATATACTCCCTCCGTTTAAAAAAAAATGACCTACTTTCCTTTTTAGTCCGTTTAAAAAAGAATGACCCCTTTCCTTTTTTGACAATATTTTAATTTCAACTTTCCACATGGCATGTTTAGTACCACAAGATTAAAGGGAATTTTGGGACATTTGACACAACTTTAATTTAAAGCCACAAGATTCAGAAGTTTTCTTTATTTTCTTAAACATTGTGCCAAATCAAAGTAGGTCATTCTTTTTGAAACGGAGGGAGTATTAGATTTGAAATCTTGAAATATCTAAGCTTTCAGTCGAATAAAATGAAGGATAAAATTAAAAGACATTAAGCATATTTTAGATTCGAAATCTTGAAATTTATAAGCTTCCAGTCTAAATGGTGATAAAATGGTCTAAAAGAGTAGCTCTAAGCAAATATTAGATTCGAAATCTTGTAATTTCAATGCTTACAGACTAAATAATGATAAATGAATGCTAAAGAGTCATAACCTGTTTCTTAGGTTGCACTGAGAAAGTTCAAATGGAAAGATTGTCGGTATCCAGGCAATACAAAGATTGCAAGCATTGCTGACCAAGAACTTCTCCGAGAAAACGTGGTGTTTGTCATTGGAAGGAATGGACGCTTATACCAGTATAACAAAGTCACTGAACTATGGCACGAGCATTACCAATCCCAACATTTGGTTCTATCAAGGTCTCCTGGAACTGCAATGAGGTTATCTTCACTGTCGCTGCAAGGTTCTCTTTTCATGCTTTCAGCAGATGGTGGACTAGTAGAGTATAATTGGAATCCGTCCAATGGGTGGAATTGGATAGAACATGGAACACCAGATCCAAGTGTCATCCTGGTTGGTTCACCGGGACCATGCTTCGCAGGTGCTCATTTGTTCTTAGTAGGTTCAGATGGAAAAGTGTATCTAAGGTTCTTGGACAATGGGACATGGAAATGGAGAGGCTGTGGCTTTCCATATATGGAAAATAAGGTCAAGGGAAATGAAGAACATATCTCTGACAATCATGATGATAAAGAAAGTTGTACTTCTGATTTTGTTGCAGCCCGCTTAGAGAAAATTGAAGAAAATCTGCAAGCCTTGAACAAAAACTGTGACTCCAAGGTTAGAGTTTATTGGCAATTCCACTACTTGCTTCTTGAATCTTGATTCCAAACATTGATGATCCGGATGTGAATGAGTCAAATAACTTAATAGTCCAATAGGTATAACATTGATATCGGCACACCCTTTTGAATCCTTAACAGTACTGAAATCACTTGGTCACATAATATTTGGGGCTATGTTACATGAACTATCCATCTTGCCTAGACACAGTGGCGATCCAACCTCAGGTTAGCGAGTTCGACCGAATATAGTGCTTCTGGTATAGTTGGAATTAAGTATATATTTCACAACCCCCTCCCTCAACTTAGAAACCACAAGTCCACAACATCTAAATTCTAGATCTGACACCCCTAGATGTAGATAGTCCAGCAGTTACACTGGTGTACCACATCTTTATGAAACCTAACATTAACAGTAGTGTGTTCACTTGAATTAAGTTAGTTTTGACCGGTTTCATGCAACAAAGTCTCTATTATCACACTCTTATATTGGTTTATAAACAGGTGGCACTTACACGACCAATTCCTTTTTCTGAAGATACAGTCTTATTTGAGCTCAGAGATGGCAGAGTAAGTGACCTCGAACTCTACTTATAATGGTGGTATCTGGGCTAGTTCGGGCACAACTCAACAATTAACTTCATCGTATAGTCACTGAACCTTATCCATTATAACGGTCAAGTCACAAAATTGTTGTTTGTCAACTAAAGCAACATTAATTTACACACTATAACAACAAAGTCACTACAATTGGTAAAATTAACAAACCATACATGAAAGTAACGCTGCACCATACTATTTCACTTGTTAGCTTTTACAAGCACAGTTATCTGGTAATTCTGTCTTTTAAGGTTTAAGCAGATTCGAAGAAATCACCTAACGTTATTTTGTATTTGAACCTTGGTCTTCCATGACTTTAGTTGGCAGAAATGCGACGGACAGGAGATACAGATTGGACATGGTCACGTACCATTGGAACACCTAATAGCCTCTGCATATCAAGTTTCTGGGCAACTTTAGCCTCATAACATGAAAAAAGAACATCATTGCCAACATTAGTTTCATGACAGAAAAAAAGATCAAGGAAGCAACAACTTACAACTATACATGTAAATATATAGAGAAGAAGAACCAAATAGAATTAGAAAATAAAACACACTTGTACAGTCTTTATACATGTTTCTTAATTTGTGCAGAAACATGTAAGATGCATTTAAAAGATTCTATGTTAAGTAGCTCGTTTACAAATATTTTGTGGATGCCGATTATGTAAGTATCTAATTCTCTCTTTAGCGGTCTTATTCATAGCATTGACAGTCGAAAGAAAAATTGATAAATTTTCGAGTGATGAAGGAATAGAAGATTAGAAGTATTTACACTCATATCATACTCGTCCAACGTAGGGGTTAATTTCATTAACGGCCATTGAACCTTATTCCAGAGAAAGTCATTAAATTATTGTTTTTCCAATTATAAAATCACTCAACTAGTCAACTTTTACTAATTTTTGTAGGAAGTTATTTTGGCTGTTTGGCCGGGTGGAATCATGGAGATGGGGGTTTATTTGAGTGAAAGCGTTTTTATGTTTTAAAATTAGAACATGACATTTATGGCTAAATTTCATCAGAAAATATCTTTTTATGGAAACTTGAGTGATTTTATGGTTAGAAAATTTAGAGCATATTTGGGATTGTTGTCAGAAAATGCATATTTGATAACCACTTTCATAAAATAGTTTTTTCGAAAAATGCTTTTAAAAAAAAAGTGTTTGTTGAATTTATTTGAAAATCATGATAAATAGATTGTGTTTGGGTAATCTTTTTCAAAAAGTTTGAGAGGCAAATGACGAAAAAGAACATATATCAATAAACTTTTACAACTAAAATCATTTTACAAGTTTATCGGGCATGTTAATACACTTTTACTACTCGTGTTTATTTAACTCGTGTATCAAAAAGGACATCTGTATTTAACTCGTGTTTGTTTAACACGTGTTTACAAGTTTACCGGACACTATTCTTTTACAAAAATGTATTTTTTCTCAAAAAAAGCAAAACAATCCCAAACAGGCTATTGGTTGGATGAATTTTTTATAATACTGTAACACTTGTATGCACGATGTGTGGATAATATTTAATTAAAATTTTTTATAAAAAATATAAATTAAAAAAATTAACTTGCAATTTTTATTTTTCATTAGCATCAAAACAATTGATATATGTTTTCCTATTTTTATTAATAAATTCATTATTTAGTGATACTATGTTACCGAAAATTTGTATTTAGATAAAAAAATTCACCAAACTAACAAACTTGTCTTTCTCAATAAATAAAAACACTATTAATAATTAAAATTATTTTTGATAAATGATTTTATGGTTTGGAACCTATGTTGTTTGAATACATTGGTTAACCTCCCCATATGTTTCTTCACGAAGTCTCATTTTGAATTAGTGAAAATATTCCTTCAACTTGTTGGTCTTTTCCTCTACCAAAATATAAAATGAAATAATTATTAATAAAATAAAGAAAATCAATCATCTTTATATCATAATTTTGCAAGACCCTAAATAACATATAATCAAGAAATTATATTATCCGTAGTACAAATTTGTATTTGTAACGCCCCGAGTCTGCACCCTGGATGCCACGCAGTGCTTATGATACCGAGAGACCACAAGCTAACACATGAGCTGGTACGTACTGTGAGCACTGAATAATAGTAATATAAAAATATGAAATATAGACTGAAATGCCATAAGGTTCACAATCTGAATACCGAAAGATAATAATATCTGATAAAACATCTGAATCTGAAATACTGTCTGAACTAGTCTAGTATGAAAAGCCTCTAACTGAACTGTCTAAGTGTGGAGTTGATGGGACAAGACCCCCACTAACCCCGACTACTGAAATACTAAACCTATTGAAGTAAATGCATATCCTCGATAAATGAGGACTCACTACTGAAACTGCTGCTGATAACTGAATCTGTCTCTGTGCGGTCAGGAACTTGAGCATCGGAACCTATGATATGAGACATCATAGTGCAAAGAGAAAGTATGCGTCAGTACGTGAAATGTACTGGTATGCTAGATGAGGTAAGGCTGAATGCAAGGGTTCATATACATGAACAATAATTGACTGAACAATAGGTAGAAATTGAATAAGAGTACATCGATAACTGAAACTGTTGTAAATATTTAGTATGCAATATTGCGTATATACATGTATACTGTATCTGAGCTTTTACTGAAGCTGAGTACTGATTTCTAATAACTGAGTAGCTGATGTCTGAGATTTACTGATAGCTGAGTTTCTAACAGTCCTGATTATGTAGAACTGAACTGAGTTCTATACTGAGACTGAAACTAAAACTGTGGGAGGTAATCATCTAACCGACATGCCCCAAGATAAAATTACTGGGGTCCAACCTGTAACCCCAGTTGGAAGGGTGTCAGTACCATGCCATGGGTAAAGACAAGCTAAAGAGTAAGAATGGTGTCAGTACCTGGCAGGTGCCCTGAATGAGAATGGTGGTACCCTCAACTGACAGGTAATACACCTCATCAACCCTCAACTGGAAAGTTGATGTCTCAACCTATACTGGCTACATAGTTCTGGAATGCAAGGACTGCTTCTAAGGGTCATACCCTCTACTAGCAGGTCAGCCCCCATCCTTGGATTCACTCGGTGCTGAATCCTACTCCTATATGAATGATACTAATTATTATATTAAACTGAACTGGACTGATACTGAGTTTTGTAACTGACTGAGTACTACGATTTTGTGACATTACTGAGACTATTCTGTAACTACTGCAGCTCTAGGTAAACAACTAGATTTTCGGGTATTAGATACCCCAGGACTTGGTAGCATAAAAATAAAGCATAGCATGATCTTGAAAAGCATAACAATGTCCACTTGTCCATAATTCTTTCATAGATATTTTATCAAACACTTGTAGGGCATAAGCTTGTACATGATTGGGACTACATAATGACATGTCATGATTCCACTATTTGCTTCACATAGGCATTTTAGTAAACACTTGGGGAGCATGAATTATTTCACATGATAATGGTCAGCATATGAACATTATGAATACAATACTCAATTTTAATTTCAAGGGTTTAACATACAATTCACATAATTCATCACATAAACTATTTTAATTTCATGAAAACTTATAATTAATCATGAATTAAATCCCAATTACTATCCTGAACAGGAATACAATCAATTTCAAGCATGAAATTCATAAATCTGAGATCTTGTAAGTTTAAAAAGGGGTTCTTCGACTTCATGGGCGAAAGAAATTCATGAATGAATACCTAACATACCTGAGAATATTAATTCTTGAAGGTTCTTGGAGGAATTCCTGAGTTTGTTCTTGATTTCTTGAAGCTAGGGTTTTGCCCTTTGAGAGAGAATGTTTTTAATCTTGAGAGAAAGTGAGTAAAAAATGAGATAGTAGGTTATTTAGGGGTTTAATTTTGTGTTTAGACTGATTAGGGCCATGAAAGAAAAAATACCAAATTACCCCTAGGAATAAATTAAATTTCGTCATTGAAAATCTTGAGTTTGGCCTCCATCGCGATGCGGTGGCACCACCGTGAGCCACTAGAATTGGGATGGTACTGTTAAAAAAAGAACGAATGTGAAATGGACCCTTGGCGCAATGCGGCACCATCGCGTACCCTTACTAGAATTTGACAACTGGAAAAATGGCTAGTGGCGCGACGCGGTGGGATTGCATTGCCATACTGGAAAATGATAATTGTGAACTGAAGCATTGGCACAACGCGCCATTATTGTAGAGCTTCACTGAAAACTGACGACTGCCATTTGGCTGGTCTTCGCGACGCGTTGATGTGCTGGTGGCACACTATTTTACAAAAACTGCTATAACTCTTCACCCAGATTCAGATTTGGGCAAATTTTATATCCTATCTACGATAACCCAAATCAAATCATGCTGATGATGAGTACGAGGCAAACCCATCACAAAGTCTATGTTCACTTCTTACCACTTTCATGTGGTAATACTAAACTTTTACATGGACCCACTAGGCTTTTGGTGCTCGATCTTAACCTGCTAACACATAAAGCACTTAGTTAAAAACTCTGAAATGTCTCTCTTTATCCCACTCTACCAATAGATCTCCCACAAATCACGGTACATCTTAGTGGCCCCTGGATGAATTGAGTAACGCGCACTGTGCGCTTCTGCAAGAATCTGTCTCCTCAAGTCATCTATACTTGGCACACATAGACGACCCTAGCAACGTAACACACCAATACTCCTTTGGAGAAAACCTCTTCTTTCTAATATCTGACTGATTTTTTCAACTTAACTAGACTGGGATCTCTGTCCTACTTTTCCTTTACTTCGAAAACTAGAGATGATTCTGAACTATTTTGTAACCACACACTGCTCTCTGCTGAATCGACTAAGCGAACACCTAGTCGGGCAAGCTGATGAACTTCCGAAGCTAACTTCTTCGTACCACTCTCAACATGAGAAACACTACCTATAGATAACCTACTGAAAGTATCTGCCACTACATTGGCCTTGCCCAACTCTAATCATTTTCTCTGACGTAAATTTAAATTTTTCTGAGAGAACACATACTGTAAGCTTTTGTGACCTGTGAACACATCAACATGCACCCCATTCAAATAATGGCTCTAAATCTTTAAGGCAAACACTACAGCTGCTAACTCAAGATCATGGGTAGGGTAATTCTTCTCATGGGGCTTAAGCTATCTAGAGGCATAGGCTATAACCTTACCTCTCTGTATGAGGACAACCTAAACCTACCCTGGATGCATCACAGTACACAACAAACCCATCTGAACCTTCTGGTAATATTAGCACTGGGGCTGTAGTGAGTCGAGTTTTCAACTCCTAAAAACTCTTCTCATAGCGCAATTAGAAAGTATGCATCAGTACATGGAATGTATTGGTATGCTAGATGAGGTAAGGCTGAATGCAAAGGTTCGTATGCATGAATAATAACTGACTGAATAATATGTAAAAAATAAATAAGAGTACATGGATAACTAAAATTATTGTAAATACTGAGTATGAAATACTGTGTATATACATGTATACTGTATCCAAGCTTTTACTAAAGCTGAGTACTGATTTCTGATAACTGAGTAACTGATGTCTGAGTTTTACTGATAACTGAGTTTCTAATATTGATTGACTGTATCTGACAGTTCTGATTCTGTAGAACTAAATTGAGTTCTATACTGAGACTGAAATTAAAACTATAAGAGGTAATCATCTAACCGACATTCCCCAAGATAAGATAACTAGGGTCCAACCACTAACCCCAGTTGTAAGGGTATCAGTATCGTGCCATGGGTAAAGACAAGCTATGGATTCACCCTCTTCTGGTAGGAGCCCTGAATGAGAATGGTGGTACCCTCAACTGATAGGTAAGACACCTTATCAACCCCCAACTAGCAGGTTAATGTATCAATCTACGTTGGCTACATAGTTTTGGAATGCAAGGACTGCTACTAAGGGTCACACCCTCTACTGGCAGGTTGATGTCTCAACCTATGTTGGCTACGTAGTTCTGGAATGCAAGGACTGCTTCTAAGGGTCACACTCTCTACTGGCAAGTCAACCCCCATCCTTGGGTTCACTCGGTGTTGAAGCCTACTCCCATCTGAATGTTACTGATTATTATACTGAATTGAACTAGACTGATGTTGAGTTTTACTGAGTTTTGTAACTGACTGAGTTCTACGGTTTTGTGACATTACTGAGACTATTTTGTAACTACTGTAGCTCTAGGTAAACAACTAGATTTTTGGTTATTAGATACCCCCAAGACTCTGTAGCATAAAAATAAAGCATAGCAGGATCTTGAAAAGCATAACAATGTCCACTTGTCCATAATTCTTTCATGGAGACATTTTATCAAACACTTGTAGGGCATAAGCTTGTACATGATTGGGACTACATAATGACATATCATGATTCCATTATTTACTTCACATAGGCATTTTAGCAAACACTTAGGGAGTATGGATTATTTCACATGATAATGGTCAACACATGAACATTATGAATACAATACTCAATTTCAATTTCAAGGGTTTAGCATACAATTCACATAATTCATCATGTAAACTATTTTAATTTCATGGAAACTTATAATTAATCATGAATTGAAACCCAATTACTATCCTGAACATGAATACAATTGATTTCAAGCATTAAATTCATAAATATGAGATCTTGTAAGTTTAAAAAGGGGTTCTTGGACTTCATGGGTGAAAGGAACCCCTGAATGAACACCTAACATACCTAAAAATATTAATTCTTGAAGGTTCTTGGAGTAATTCCTAAGTTTGTTCTTGATTTCTGGAAGCTAGGGTTTTGTCCTTTGAGAGAGAATATTTTTAATCTTAAGAGAAAATGAGCAAATAATGACATAGTAGGTTATTTAGTGGTTTAATTTCATGTTTAGACTTATTAGGGCCGTTGAAAAAAATTTCAAATTACCCCTGGGAATAAATTAAATTTCGTCACTGAAAATCCTGAGTTTGACCTCCACCGCAATGTGGTGGCATCGCGGTGAGCCACTAAAATTGGGCTGGCACTATTCAAAAAGGGATGAATATGAAATGGACCCTTAGCGCGATGCGGAACCATCGCAAGCCCTCACTAGAATTTGACAACTGGGAAAATCTCTAGTGGCGTGACTCGGTGGGATCGTGTTGCTATACTGGAAAATGGCAATTGTGAACTGGAGCATTGGCGTGACACTCCATTATCACCGAGATTCCTTGGGAACTGACGACTTCCATTTGGCAGGTCTTCGCGATGTGCTGATGTGCCAGGTGGCACACTATTTTACAAAAACTGCTAGAAATTTTCACCCAGGTATCAGATTCGGGCAAATTTTATATCATTGGAAAGCTGACTAAATTTTCTACGTATTGGCAAGCTATAAACTAAAAAATACTGAGTAGTTCAAAAATTTTATATATGAATACTCATGTACTAAGCGTTAAATTAAGCTAAGGAAATACAGAGTATTACAGTATTTGTATAAAGAAATTTAAAAAAACTAGCAAACTTACTTTTTCGAGAAATAAACACTATGGATAATTCAAATCATTTTCAACAAATAATTTTCTTTTTTAAAACCTATGTTACATTGTGAATACATTGTTCAACCTCCTCATATATTTATTCTTAGGCTGAACTCTCGTTTTGAATTATCGATAACATTCCATCAATATGTTTGATTCTTATTATGCTAAAACCTAATATTAAAGCCTATAATTCATGAAAAAAAATTAGTAGTTAGCAAAATACTGTCAATTATTGTTCTACATATTCTGAAACATCTAGGCTTTGAACCATGAGAAAATCTCCTCATTTGAAGTCACTTGACTAGGTACAACTTAGGTTACTTCTTGTACCCAATGGATATGACTTGGTGACTCCCTCTCATGTCCTAGGTAGTGTGGTGAGGGTTAATCACTGTTCTAGGTATGAGTTAATCTCCCCTCAATCGTACATTAGGGTATGAATCATATCAAACCTAGTCATACAGAGTGTTGTCTTGAACTTGAGTGGACTATTTTTGGTACGAGTTAGGGGTACAATTTAAGGTACAAGTTGTACCCTTTTGAATACAAGTCAAGAGTGTATAGTCGTACCCTGACCAGTGTATGTGTCCTAGGTAAAGCCTAAGGTATGAGTTAGCATACCACTCGTACCCTAGGGTATGATTGACTCGAGTGGGACGAACCCACCAGGAAGACCACTTTTCAGCTTTTAAGTCAAGGGCTTTATAGTCATTTTATACCCTAAAACCCTAACGTCCCCTCACTATATAAGCGTGTGTGGCCTCCTAAAACATATTTTGAGTGGATCAAACATCTTAAATACTCTCTCAAACATATTTTTGAAGAATTAGAGGCTAGGGTTCCAAGGGTGTTCATCTAGAGGCAAAGTGAAGTCAAGGTTGTTGGTGGATCATCTTGTTTAATGCATGTAACTCTTTCCCTTGTTTAATAATTCAAAAACCATATATTTCACACATGGATTAATAATTGTAAATGGTGATTTTGAAATCAAATGATAAAGGTTTTGTTGTCTAATGATGAATAATTTTGGTTCTTGCTTAGACTTGTGTTTACATAAGTTATTGGTGATGATTTGCTTATATAGGTGCTTGTTGTATGTGATTTAACAAATGGGTCTTGAGTAACCCTAATAATGATGAATTCTTCTATGAATTTAACCTTGATGAAAATATGCACATAATGTGTTTGTGAAATGTCTAAATGAAATGTGTAGTCACATGTTGATAATGTTTTGAACTAGAGAAATATCCCAATGAGTATGAATGGTTAATAAGTGGAATTGTAAAGATATTTTTTTCTATGCAATTTTTTTAATTTATGACCTTATTGGTCTTATGGCTAAGGAGTGGTTAAAGTCCCTAACATGAAATTGAATTGTGTTGAACTAAAAGGTGGTATGAGATTGCTAGTGAGAAATGAATGGCTTATAGGGGTCTTGATGGCCATAAATTGAATTGAATGATGAATTGAATTAAGGCATTGGCCTAGTGAATATTTGAACGACAAATGACCATGAAAGTTATGTGTGGTGTGGAATTGGTTAAATGGGTCAAAGTCCCAAAGTGTTGGATTGGTTAAATAGGCTAGAGTGCATAAGTATTGAAATTAATAAATGTTGAGGTATGGACAAAAGGTTAGAGTCCCAATATCATCTAATGATAGTCGCGATGGCTTGAGCTTAGAGTCCCTTGCCTATAACTATGGCTTAAGGTTAGAGTCCCTTGCCAAATAAAAAATGCAAGAGGTTAGAGTCCCTTGCCTGATGAAAATACAAGAGGTTAGAGTCACTTGATTGAATATGCCATCTTGTGGTTAGAGTCCCTTTTCCAAATAAAATGGTATTAGGTTAGAGTTCCTTTCCCAAATGAAATGGTATGAGGTTAGAGTACCTTGCCCAGCTAAAATAGCTCGTGGTAGAGTCCCTTGCCAAATGAATATACGTATGTGGTTAAATTTCCTCGACTAATAAATGTGTATATGTGGTTAAAGTCCCTCTTTTAATAAGAAATATGTGAACCTATAAGTGTGGAAGATTGGAGTTCTCCACCACATGGAATATGAATAAGTATGTTGAGAATGTTGCTAAGTCTTGTGTCCTTGTGACACATTATGTATATGTTATATATATTAACCTAATCGTATGATTACGTATATAAATATGGTTGAACAAGATGTAATAATTTGGATTTAATTGATACTATTTTTTAATCCTTATCCTTGAGTTACATACTAGCACTCCAACCAATAACTGTTGCCGGACTCTATGTCTCCAATCAACATAATGGCTGGAGCATCTTCTTCTCTTCCTATGTAGTGATAGGTGTTCGAGCAGATCGTATGATTTACATTTAAGTGGTGGGATTCCATACTTCAAGAGTCTCACATTTTTTGGTCTTTAGTTTGTGTCATAGACTTGTCTCGGATTTGGTTTTTGGCCATTATTGGAGGCATATCCTGACATATACATATACACATATATAGACTTCAGATTTGTATAGAGGCGTTATAGATGACTGTGGAATTGGGTATATTAGCTAGAAGGTTGAAATTAATGAATGTTCGATATTATCTAAGTGTGACTATCAGTTTTACTTTCCTCTACTGTGATGTATGGTTGAAGGGGTTGACGGAGTGATCTCCAGTCTAAGTTGGGTTTGAGATACCCATATGACATGGCCCGATTTTGGGTTATCTCAAGTTGGTATTAGAGCCTAGGTTCATGGTCAATTGGGTGTCCATAATGCCTGTAATACCCCGTACCTTTTCCTAGCTTGAAATC
>NC_061121.1:192026744-192043670 GCF_002878395.1 Capsicum annuum
ATGTTCAGTGTTTATCACAAACTTGGTATATATTCAGTCATGCATTCATGTAATAGTTCAGTTATATAATTATGCATCAGACAAGCATTCTCATTGTGAGAAACTTAGTTCCTTAGAGCACTCAGTCATGCATTCATGAATCAGTTACACATGCATCAGATATGCACGTTCAGTATGATATATTCAATTATCGGTCATGGCGGCCATGAGTCATGTTCCAATTATCCATGTTCAATATTTATGTTATTTAATGTTCTTCCCCTCACTATCAGTCTCATTCGAGGATGAATGTTCTCAAGGGGGAGATGTTGTAATACCCTGTACCTTTTTCTAGCTTGAAATCATCTAAAAATGTTAGGAGCTTTCTTTGAAAGATGAATCCACTTTTGTACACATGGTATTTTTAAGATTTTTACTTTTTGTCATGTGGGAAATTTAATAAGATTTCTATCAATATAAAATTCGCCTAAATCTAATAACCAGGTAAGAAGTTATGACTATTTTAAGTTCTCATCATAAAATAGTGCCATATTGGTCAGTGGCGCGCCGCGCCAAAAGATAAAATGGCATTTGTCCTTTTCCAGTGTCTCAGCGTGATTTACTCTGCATCGAACCAAAGTTCCATGTTGCAAAAAAAGGGGGCAACGTGATGGCTCCGCGTCGCGCTATCCCTCAGTTTCCCAATTGTTAAATTCCAATGACACGACGCGATAGCACCGCGTTGCGCCAGGGGTCCAATTTGGGAAATTTTTACTGAAATTAAAAGACACGTCCAGGGTTATAAGGGTCAATTTCTCACCCCTATTTAAGCCCTTTAACACGTGATTTAGCCACTTTTCACCCAAAATACACTCTCTTCTCTCAAAACCCTCTCAAGAACAACCTAGGGCTTTTCATAGAAGATTCAGAATCAAGAATTTTGTTTGTCAATCTTCATGTATTTACGAACCAAGGTATGCATAGTGTTCATTCACGGATTCCTTTTGTTAATGAAGCCCAAGAGTCCCTTTTCTAAATTCAAGTTTATGGATTTTCTTATGAATTTCATGATTGGGCTGCTCTTGTTCATGTGGATAATGAGAAATTAAATTCTACTCCATGTTTGGTGATAAATTCTATGTGGGTTAAATTATTATAGATATAGATTCATGCAAACCTATGACTAAACCCTTGAATGATGAAATTAGAATTGAACCATGATGTTTAATTATTGTTCAATGATGTTTACATGTACCATGCCTATAATATGTTTGATTAAATGCCTAGATGAAGGAAAAGTGCCTAACTAGCATGATACCATGACATCCCCATGTATGTACAAGTTATGCCTATCACATGTTTTAATGAAATACTTCTATAAGTGTATTATGGATTATGATGTTAGTTATATGTTCAAGCAAGTTATGCTTGGTCAGTTTCCTTCCATTGAGTCCTGGGGGTACTCGTACAACATTAGCTGTGTGCCTTGAGCCATGATATGTTTTCACAATACTCTCAGTCAAGCTATGAATCCTTGGACTTCAGACAGTCTTATGACTCAGGAAATCTCCATGATCTCATAAACTCAGTTAGTTGTTAGATATCAGTAGTATTCCATCAGTCAATAGAATTTAGTAACTCAGTCCATGTTTAATTTAGCGAATCATGTTTAGAGTCTATTCAGATAGGAGCATGAATTAGCACCGAGTGAACCCTAGGATGGGAATACACACTATCAGATGAGGGTGTGATTCTTAAAAGTGATCCTTGCATTCTAGAACTATGTAGCCAGCATAGGTTGAGGCATTAACACTGTCCGATAAGGGTTGATAAGGTGGATAAGCACTGTCAGATAAGGGCCCCACTATTCTCTTTTGGGGACACTATCAGATGAAGGTCACCCACAGCTTATCTTTACTAGTGGTGCGGTATTGACACCCTTCCAATTAGGGTTATAGATTGGACCCCAACTCAGCCATAATGGCGTATTAGGGGCATGTCAGTTAGATAACTATTTCCCATAGTTTCATGTTATAGAATCAAGACTGTCAAACACAGTCAATCAGTCTCAGTAATAAAACTTAGATAGTTCTTTAGATTCCAAGATCGTTAGATACAATCAACTCTGATACAATATGGAACTCAGCTAGTTCCATCAGATTCAGGACTATCAAATACAGTCACTCATGTTATCAGTTATATCAGTTATCAGTATGTCATGTTATCAGTATTCAAATTTAGTAATCATGTTATCATGATATCAGTGTTGGTCATTATATCTCATATATTATTCTCTTGCTTGTTCATGCATATGAACCCCATGCATTCATCCTACCTCATAGGAATACCAGTACATTTAATGTACTGACGCATTTGCACTATGGTGTCTTATACCATAGGTTCAGAGACACGAGCTTTAGAGCATCAGTAGATTCCAGTCTCAACTATCTGACTTAGCAGTGAGTCCTCATCTTTTGAGGATATGATCATCATTTTATTATCTCAGTAATTAGTTTATTAGTTGGAGTTAGTAGTTAGTTGGGGACATATCCCATCAACTCCTTATTCAAACAGTCACATTTTAGAGGCTTTTTAGACTACAGTATGTTTAGATAGATTATTTTAGTTGTTTTGGGTATTTCATACCCCGTCCAGATGTTATATTTTTATCAGATACTATGTCTCAATTTTTAACATTATGGCCTTTCAGTTTATGTTTCCACATTATAAAATATTTTATGCAGTATACAGGTACAGATATTAGTCATGGGTTAGCTTGTGGTCCTTCGACGTTATGAGCACCGTGTAGTATTCCAAGTATCAAATTTGGGGTGTTACAATGTCGTGTTAAGTAGAGTTACTTTTATGGGTGTAAAGTGTGCTACACTTATAAGGGAGGGGCTACGAGACATTTATGAATACCTTTTTTTCTTGTGTTTCAATGTCAACCTATAGAGTCTGAGGTCTTGGATTCCTCTAATTTCTATTTGCTTATCTTTTAGATCATGCCTCCAAGGAGATTAGATACTCAGGCAAACACCTTGGCACGACTGAGGGCCCTTTGGATGTAGCTTATCTAACTTTTGTGGTCTAGACCTAGGCTAGAGATGCGGTATCTAACCATCTTTGTGGGGTTCCACTGGTCCTTACCAATCCCGACTATGAGAGTGACCCTCCTATTCTGCCGCCTTAAAGGGATGCTACTAATTCAGAGTTTTATTTCTCTATCAATCTTTTGACTCAATTAGTAGCCTTTCAATCAGAGCGTGGTGCTTCAACTTTTATTTCTTCAGAGGCTACAAGAGTTGGTTAATTTATTAGGTTGAACCCTCTTATGTTCAAGGGTATGAAGGTTGAGGAGGATCCTCAAGGCTTCATTAATGAAATAGAGAAGATCTTCTGAATCATGCATGCTTCAGAGGTTGAGACCTTTGAGTTTTCTTCCTACCAATTAAAGGATATAGCATACTAATAGTATGAAGGGTAGGAGTTGTATAGGGGTGTAGATTCTAGTCCTTCTATGTGGGATGATTTCTCTGTCTTTCTTAGACCGCTTCTTTCTTCAAGAGTTAAGGGAAGCAAAAGTAGAAGATTTATCAATTGTCAAGGTATGCTCCCAAGATGGTTTATAGAATGAGGGCTAAAATGCATAAGTTTGTTTCGGAATTGTCCCATGAGTTGGTGCTCGAGAGCAAGGCATCTTTGTTGATAAGAACATGGACATCTCTAGGTTGATCGTGTATATGAAACAAGTGAAAGAAAAGAAAAAGAAGCAAGTTGAGTTTCGTGAAAGGCATGGAAAGAAGTTTAGACCTTCTAAGCATAGTGGTAGAGATAGGGGTAAGTGGCCTAGAAAGAAGTAGGGGAGTTTGAGTTCTTTATCCCCGGCTAGTACTCCTTACCCAAAGTCATAGGGTGATAGTTGGTCTCAGTTTAGTGGTGGGCTTCGGGCATCGGGTGCCTAATCTCAGTTTGGCTTTATCCTACCCATCTTTTAGGTTTCGTGGTCAGCCTCACCATGGTCCGTATGAGTAGGGGCAGAATAGATGTTTTAGATACAATCAAATTGGGTACATACAACGAGATTGCTCTTCTTTAGCATCTTCTTGGGCCAACTGGGTCCCTATTGGTACTTCATCTACTCTTACACCAATATGTACTTGCTAATCACCAGGATTCTAAGGTGTATCCTGATGTTTTTATGGGTATGTTCAAATTTTTCTCTCGAGATGCGTATTATTTACTTGATCCAGGGTCTACCTTATTTTATGTGACCCCGTTTGTGGTTGTGCATCTTAGTTTTGGTCCTGAGAGTCTGTCAGTTCCTTTTTTTGTTTCTACCCGGCAGGAGACTCTATGGTTTTTATGAGGTTCTATAGGGTGTGTGTGGTATCTGTTAGTAGTAAAGAAACTCTTGTGATTTGATAGAGTCAGACATGGCCGATTTTGATGTTATTCTAGGGATGGATTGGTTGCATTTGTGTTATTCTTCCTTAGATTGTTGGAATGGTAGGGTTATGTCCAAATGCCCTAATGAGCAGGTCATTGCATGGGAAGAGGGTTCTTTAGTGCCTAAAGGGAATTTTATTTCGTACCTTAAAGCCCAAAAGTTTATCTCAAAGGGGTGTTTGTATCATTTTGTCCAAGTTAAAGATTCTAACTCAAAAAGTTCTTCCCTAGAATCCGTTCCCATGGTTAATGAGTTTCCTGAAGTGTTTTTTGATGATCTTCCCGATATACCTCCCGATAGGGAAATAGATTTTGGGATTGATCTTGTTTTGAAAACTCGTCCGATTTCTATCCCTCTTTATAGAATGGCTCCGGTGGAGCTAAAAGAGCTTACGGAGAAATTGAAAGACCTTATAGATAAAGATTTCATCCATCCTAGCATTTCTTCTTAGGGTAATCCCATGTTTTTTGTTTGCAAGAAGGATGGTTCCCTTCGTATGTGCATTGATTAATATTAGTTGAACAAGGTGACCAGAAAGAATATATCCTCTTCCTAGGATCGATGATTTATTTGATCAACTTCAAGGTGCAAGGTATTTATCTAAGATTGATCTTAGATCGGGTTATCATCAACTTAAGATTAGGGAAGTAGATATCCCTAAAACCATCTTTCAAATCCGATATGGTCACTATGAGTTTCTAGTCATGTCCTTTGGGTTGAACCATGCACCGAAGGCATTCGTGGATTTGATGAATAGAGTCTTTCATCTATTCTTGGACTTAGTTGTCATTGTCTTTATCAATTATACCTTGGTCTATTCTAAGAATGAGGCAGATCATGTCGACCATCTCCGTGCTGTTTTACAAACCTTGAAGGATCATCGTTTGTATTCCAATTTCTCTAAGTGTGAGTTTTGGTTGAAAACTATGGCCTTTCTTGGTCATGCGATCTTAGTGAAGGAATTATGGTAGATCCTCAAAAGGTGGCGGCAGTAAAGAAGTGGCCTCAACCTGTGACTCTAACTGATATTCAGAGCTTCTTGGGTCTAGCCGACTACTATAGCAGATTTATGGAGAGTTTCTTGACTATAGTTGCCCCATTGACTAAGTTGACCCCTAAAAAGGTCAAGTTCTTGTGGTCGGATGCGTGTGAGGGTTGTTTCGAGAAGTTGAAAGATAAATTAACCTTCGCCCCAATTTTGACCCTGCTCAAGAGGAATAATGGTTTTGTGGTATATTATGATGCTTCTCGTATTGGGCTTGGTTGTGTGTTGATGCAACATGGTAGGGTGGTAGACTATTCTTCTAGGCAATTGAAAGTTCATGAGAGGAACTACCTTACTCATGACTTAGAATTTTTAGCCGTGTTTTTTGCATTGTAGATTTGGCGACATTATCTTTATAGGGTTCATGTTGATATATTTTTCAATCCTAAGAGTCTTTAGTATGTTTTTACTCAAAAAGAGTTAAATCTTCGACAGAGGAGGTGGATTGAGTTGTTGAAAGACTATGATATGAGTCTTTATTACCATCCGAGTAAAGCTAATGTAGTTACCGATGGTCTTAGTAGATTATCCATGGGAAGTGTAGCCTATGTGGATAAGGATAAGTGAGAATTAGTGAAAGACATTCACCATTTGTCTAATCTTGGAGTTTTTCTCGCAAACTTCGAGAATGGTGGTGTATTTGTGCATCTGGTATCTCAGTCGGGTCTTGTTGTTGAGATAAAAAAAAGCAAGTATTGGATCCCAACTTGATGAAGATCAAGTGTAATGTGGGACAACACAAGGTTGATGACTTTGTGATTGGTGGTGATGGTATCTTTAGGTACCAAGGTAGGCTATGTGTTCCCGACATTGATGGATTCATCGAACGAATTATGGCCAAGGCTCATGAATCTCGATAGATTATATATCCCGATTCTACAAAGATGTATCATGATCTTAGAGAATTCTATTAGCGGGGTAATATGAAGCGAGATGTGGCTAGTTATGTGGCTAAGTGTATAATGTGTCAACAGATAAAAGTTGAGAACATGAGGCCTGGAGGCTTGTACCCAGAGATTGCCTTGCTCGAAAAAAAGTGGGAGGCGATTAATATGGATTTCGTTACTGATCTTCCTTGATCTCAAAATCAATGTGATTCTATTTGGGTCATTGTTGATAAGATGACCAAGTCCGCTCACTTCTTGCCCATAAGGACTAGTTACTTGGTGGAGTATCATGCCAAGTTGTATCTTGCGGAGATTGTGAAATTGTATGGTGCTTCAATTTTTATTATCTGAGATTATGGTACTCCATTTTCATCCCGCTTTTGGAAGTCATTCCAAAAAGGTTTGGGGACTAAGGTGTGTCTTAGTACCACTTTCCACTCGCAAATAGATGGGCAAGTGGAGAGGACCATCCAAACATTAGAGGATATGTTGCGTGTTTGTGTGATTGATTATGGTGGCAATTGGTACATCCACTTACCTTTTTATTGAATTTGCCTATAACAATAGTTACCACTCTAGCATTGGCATAGCGCCCTTCGAGGCATTGTATGGTAGAAGATGCCGTTCTCCTATTAGGTAGTATGAAGTTGGTGAGGGTAAGTTTCTTGGCCCCGATTTACTTCACCAAGCCTTAGAGAAGGTAAAGGTGATTCAATAGAGGTTGAAGACCTCTCAAAGTCGCCAAAGTTCTATGTGGATATGAGGCATAGGAATCTATAGTTTAATGTTGGCGATTGGGTATTCTTGAAGGTGTCAAGGGAGTGATGTGATTCGGTAAGAAGGGGAAGATTAGTCCCCGATATGTTGGTTCCTACTTGATTTTGAAAAGGGTTGGCAATGTTGCCTATGAGTGGGAGTTGCCTTCTAGTTTGAACTCCATTTACCCGATTTTCCATGTCTCTATGTTGCGGAGATGTGTGGGTGATCCTTCATTGGTTGTTTCTTTGGAGAATGTTAGTATTTTGGACTCTTGTCCTATGAAGAGGTCCCAGTGAGGATCTTAGATTGGCAAGTTCGCCGATCGTGAACAAAAAAGGTGGCTTCGGTAAAGGTTCTATGGAGGAACCAAAAGTCCAAGGAAGCTACTTGGGAGGCAAAAGAGGACATGAAGTCCAAGTATCCGCATTTGTTTTCCATTTCAAAAACTCGTGATTAGACAAAACTTGCCTTGGTTTATTTCTTTATTAGACAATGGGTTAGAGTCCCTAAAATTTGTATTGAGCAAGTATGATGATGAACGATGGGTTAAAGTCCTTAAGGTTTTAATTAAATAAGTGTTTTTGATAAGTAACGAGTTTGAGTCCCATATCGATGGAGTGAATGGTTGATTGATAATGATTATGATGTGTATTGCATCTTTATTGTGTGTTTGTTTTCTAATTGTTAAAAGGTTGGTTGATGTGTATTAACTCATGTTTATGTTTGCCTTACCCGTCATTCGAGGACGAATGATTCAAGTGGGGGAGAATTGAAACACCTAGGCTTTGGACCATGAGAAAGTCTCCTCATTTGAAGTCACTGGACTAGGTATGACTTAGGGTACCTATCGTACCCCATGGATATGGATTGGAGACACCTTATCGTACCCTAGGTAGTGTGGTGGGGGTTTCTCAATGTCCTAGGTACGATTTACCTCCCTTCAATCATACATTAAGGTATGAGTCGTACCAAACCTAGTTGTATAGAGTGTTGTCTTGAACTTGGGTGGACTATTTTTGGTACGACTTAGTCGTAACCTTTGGATATGAGTCAAGTGTGTGTAGTCATAACCTGACCAATATATGAGTTATAGGTAGAGCCTAGGGTACGAGTTAGGGTACCACTTGTACCATACAGTACAATTGACTCAAGTGAGTCGTACCCACCTGGAATGCCACTTTCCCGCTTTTAAGTCATGGGCTTTATAGTCATTTCTCACTCCAAAACCCTAAATTCCCCTCACTATATAAGCGTGTGTGGCCTTCTAAAACATATTTTGAGTGGATCATACATCCTAAATACTCTCTTAAACACATTTTTAAAGAATTAGATGCTAGGGTTCCATGGGTATTCATCTAGAGGCAAAGTGAAGTCAAGTTTCTTGGTGGATCATCTTGTTTAAGGCATGTAACTCTTTCCCTTGTTTAATAACTCAAAAACTATGTATTTTACACATGGATTGTTAATTGTAAATGGTGATTTTGAAATGAAATGATAAGGGTTTTGTTGTCTAATGATGAATAATATTGGTTCTTTCTTAGAATTGTGTTTACATAAGTTATTGGTGATGATTTGCTTATATGGGTGCTTGTTGTATGTGATTTAACAAATGGGTCTTAAGTAACCCTAATAATGATGAATTCTTCCATGAATTTGGCCTTGATGAAGGTATGCACATAAGGTGTTTGTGAAAATGTCTAAATGAAATGTCTAGTCACATATTGACAATGTTTTGAACTAGGGCAATGGCCCAATAAGTATGAATGGTTAATAAGTGTTATTGTAAAGATATTTTTGACCATGTAATTTGTTAATTTATGACCTCGTTGGTTTGATGGCTAAAGAAAGGTTAAAGTCCCTAGCACGATTGAATTATGTTGAACTAAAAGATGTTATGAGATTGCTAATGAGGAATGAATGGATTGTAGGGGTCTTAATGGCCATAAATTGAATTGAATTAAGGCATTGGACTAATGAAATGTTTGAATAACAAATGGTCATGAAAGTCATGTGTGGTGTGGAATTGGTTAACTGGGTCAAAGTCCCAAAGTGTTGAATTGGGTAAATGGGATAGAGTCCCTAAGTGTTGAAATGAATGAATGTTGAGGTATGGACAAAGGGTTAGAGTCCCAATGTCGACTAATGATAGTCATGATACCTTGACGTTA
The DNA here is from genome assembly GCF_002878395.1 of Capsicum annuum. Taxonomy (NCBI): domain Eukaryota; kingdom Viridiplantae; phylum Streptophyta; class Magnoliopsida; order Solanales; family Solanaceae; genus Capsicum; species Capsicum annuum. The sequence goes on from NC_061121.1 coordinate 192,036,033, forward strand.
GATTCCCTTTCCAACCAATACGGCTTGAGGTTTGAGTTATTTTTCTAGTTAAAAATGTAAGATGTTAGAGTCCCTTTCCTAAAGAAAATGCAAGAGGTTAGAGTTCCTAGCTTAAATATGCCAGCTTGGGTGTTAGAGTCCCCTCTCTAATATGACTTGTGGTTAGAGTCCCTTTTCCAAATGAAATGGCATGAGGTTAGAGTCCCTTTCCTAAATAAAATGGTATGAGGTTAGAGTCCCTTGCCTAAATAAAATGGCTCGTGGTTAGAGTCCCTTGCCAAATGAATATGCGTATGTGGTTAAATTCCCCCGACTAATGAATGTGTATATGTGGTTAAAGTCCCTCGCCTAAAAAGAAATGTGTGAACCTATAATTGTGGAAGATTGGAGTTCTCCATCGCATGGTATGTGAATGAGTACGTTGACAATGTTGCTAAGTTTTGTTTCTTTGTGACACATTGTGAATATATTATATATATTAACCTACTCATATATTACGTCTATAAATATGGCTGAACACGATGTAATTATTTATCTTTAATTGAAACATCATAATGCTAGCGCTAGGATGCTTAAAACATAGTCATTCTTCAAATATCATCATGCAAACTAGGGCTTAATAAACCATGCTTCAAATTCATGTCAAAACATCATAATGTTCATGCTTGATAATGTAAATATTGGTGATTCAATTAAAAATCTAGAAATTACTGCAATACGCATGAAAATACAAAAGTAGTCATGCAATTCAACAACTAATTTATTTGAAATCTCATAATCTTGCAAAATAGCAATATTGGGTATAAACCCTAATTCAAAACTAATGTAAATTATCTTCAAAAACTAATTTTGGGCATAAGGATGAAAGGATTATCCTTGTTGAAAACCCCACATATCTTAATTGATGCAATTGATGAGAATACTTGATTTTGGATTCCAATTTATACTCTTGGAGATGGATTCTTGATTATCTTGAATTGGAAACCTTGAATTTTGAGTTTCCTTGGAGAAAGAATAGTGGAATTTGGATTTATTGGGAGTTAAGTTTTGATATTCTAGGGTTTCTTTGAGAGGAGGTTGATGAAAAGTGCGCATATAGTGGTTGGAATAGGATTAATTCAGTGTTATTCATGAATTGGGGGCTAAGGAAAAGACTAGATTGCCCTTTAAAAATTAAGTTTGAAAACTGAAATCCTAATTTTGGGCCCCACCACGATGCGAGGCTATCACGGTGGATCACTAGATAAGGGACCATTGCCATTTTGGGCTGTGGTGCGACACAGCGTCATTGCGTTACACCACTGGAAAAGGACGAGTGCCATTTTGCACTCCACTACGATGTGGTGTCTGTCCAATTGGAAATTTTGGCGCGATACAGGCTAATCGCTTTGAGCTACTGGAATGGGATGAACGGGAACTAGAATTTTTCTTTGACGCGGGCTAATCACTGTGCTTCACTGGAATCGGACAATTGCATTTTTGTTGAAATGCCCTACTATATTCAATAAAATCGCCATAACTTCTCAACCGAGTATCATATTAAGGAAAGATTGGCATCATTGGAAAGATGGTTCAATTATCTACAACTTGATAGATTTATAACTAGAAAATTCTACATAGTATCAAGATTTATTCATTTTTGAAGTTGATCCTTGACATTGTATGAGTAAAATTGAGCTAGAAAAAGTATGGGGTATCACAAGCATCTTCTTCTCTTCCTGCGCAGTGACAGGTGTTCGAGCAGATCATGTGATTTACATTGAAGTGGTGAGATTTCATACTTTGGGAGTCTCACATTTCATGGTCTCTAGTTTACGTCATAGACTTGTCTTGGATTTGTTTTTGGCCATTGTCGGGGGTATGTCCCAATATATATATATATATATATATATAAATATATATATAGTCTTCGGATTTGTGTAGAGGCATTGTGGATGGCTGTGGACTTGAGTATATTGGTTAGAAGGTTGACGTTAATGAAATGTTCGATATTATCTAAGTGTGACTATCAGTCTTACTTTCTGCTACTTTATTATATGGTCGGAGTTCATTCGACCCTTGTGGTTTGAGGGAGATCTCTGGTCCAAGTAGGGATTGAGATGACCATATGACATGTCTCAATTTTGGGTCATGTCATATTCATAATAAAAAATTTGATAAATATGAATAAGGCTAATGATCAATAACAAATAACAAAGAGAGAGAGAGAGAGAGGAGGAAGAGGAGATGAAGAAAAGTGTAACATTATTTATGTGTTTTTGAGTTGGTATATACAGTCATAGGAGGTCAAATTTCCTATATAATAAATACACAATGTAAACTATAAATTAAATTTTCCAAAATAGTACACAAATTAACTTAATTATGAAACTTAAGATATTTATTTTTTCGAAATTTAACTTTTCCATATAGATGTCACTGAATTGATATAATTTTTTTGTTGTTATCACGATCCAAAAACTAAAAGCGTATCTTCGTGATGGCACATGCAAAAGCCCTAAAGTACGTATTATTTTCCAATCAGAATGGCTACTTTGTTCGGTGGGGCTAACCCACTGGAGGAATCATTAACGCAGAAAAAAAGGGGAAAAGAGTTTGAGTTGTTCGAGACCAAAGTATGCTGATTTATTAAAAAATAAAACATACATGCATGATACTAGTAGGGTTTCTCCAAACCAATAATTATGATGCATGGGTAACCGAGTGTTACATGAAAATCTTCAGAGGTGAAAAGTTTGATCATGTAAGAGAATTTACAATATGCCATTTTTGGCAAATTCTCACATAGAAAACCTGATGTCACAGAACTTCAAAAATCAATTCCTGTTCTATGTGGAATAAAGGGGGATTTTACAATAGGAGTGATGGATGCAAGATGCATACTGATTAGATTAAATCAATTAAAGAATTATGTACAATCACTTTCAACTTCAGATTATTATATTAAGGCCAAGGACATGTATTGGCAGATGATAACACTAAAAAGGGATTCTTGGTTTGAGCCTGATATTGAAACCATGATAGGCATAGCATTGATATCAATGCCTGATCTACCACCAAATTTTTTGCTAAGGAAACCATCTTTTCAATTGTCTCTACAGTAGGAAACCTATTAATGGTGGACATGGCAAGGAATCACACGAGGCCAAGCTGTACAAGAGTGAAAGTGGAGGTGGATTTAATTTCTAAGCTATCTCATGAGTAAAAATCAATAAGGAAGATGATATTACGGGCGAAACAAAATCCAAGTGGATTCATATATAATATGACTACATGCCTAAGTGCTGTAAAGAATGTTGTCTACAGGGGCATGATGAGGAAGATTGCTGGAACATTCATCCTGTGATTTATGACAAACTGCAAGAACAAAAAGATGAGAAGGATAATTTTAAGGGCAATAATAAAAGGCAGAAAGACGATGTTTGAGAATTTACTACTAATGTCAACAAACATCAATGGTTAAAAGAAGAAATAAATACATTAGAGATAAGTATGGTGATATTGTAGGGGAAGTTGAGGAAAAGCAAGGAGTTGTTACTTTAAATACCTTTGATGTATTAAATAAAGAGAAGAGTGAGCTGCAGGAGGAGACAAACAAAAATCAAAAAAAGGAGAGCACAAAGGATTGGGTTAACAAGAGTTTTGGCAAAGCATAAGAGGTAGCAATACCAGTGGACTAGCTTATAAAGGAGAAAAGTAATAAACAAGGTCAAGTATATAATACCATAATTGACAATAATTCAAAAAAGAGAGAAGATCGAGCAAAGTAGGGAGAAGGAAATATGAATCAAAAAACACAAGTATAGAAATCAGGTGGGGATACTCAGAACACAATAGGAAAATTAATGGTGTTGGACCAAGACAAATCTGAGGAGAAAGATATAGTGCTAGAGGGGATTTTACCTTTAGCAATTGAAGCAGGGAATCTGATGGAACTTACTAATAACAAGAAATAAAACATGGATAATGAAGATGTGGGTGATCATATAGAGAAGGTTGCAGTTGAAGGAAATTTGTCACCAAAACAAATAAGTCTTTAAATACAAATCATGGAAAGTAACATCGGAGGGCCAGAATATCAAGTGGAAGTACAATGCAGATAAGGTACCATATGTCAAAGTCAATATCAACATGAATGCTTTAATTTGGAACATCAGATAATTTAATACTCAGAAAGCCTTTACAAGGTTGATAACAATGCACAAAAGACATCAATTTTGGTTTATTGGGCTCATGGAGCCATTTTAGGAAAGCCATAATATTGATGATTATAAAAGAAGATTAGGAATGCAACATGCAGTAGTAAATACATCAGGCAAGATTTAGGCATTCATGGATTCAATAATGGAGTACAGTGTCATTAGGAATGAGGAACAACAACTCACCTTAAAACTAGAAAATTAGCAACAAAAGTAGTTATGTCTGTTACTTTGGTTTATGCAAAATGTAATCAAAATAAGAGACTAGCATTATGGTATTCACTAGGAGATATGGCTAGAGTCATTCAAGAGCCATGGATATTGGGTGGTGATTTTAATGTGATAAGAAGTAATGAGGATAAACTTGGTGGTTTGCCAGTCATAGTAAATGAGACAGAGGACTTTAATCACTGTATTAACATCTCTAATTTAGAGAAAAATTATTTTAAGGGAACAAATATACCTGGTGGAATGGAAGGACTAATGAGGAGTGCATATTTAAAAGATTGGATAGGGTGTTACACAATGATAGGTTGCAAGATATATTTCCTACTATGGAGATTGAAAATTTTGTTAGAAGTGGTTCCGACCATTCTCCAATGTTGTTACAGTTTAGTAGGACAAGTGAGCAGGTCATTAAGTCTTTCAGGTTCCTGAACTTCTGGTTGAAAGAAGAATCATGCATGGAGGTAATTAGGTTGAATTGGAAGACTGACATAGAAGGTAATCCTTGTCATTTTTAGCGAAAGTTGAAAAGAACAAAATCTACATTAACTGCATGGAGTAAACAAACTTTTGGAAACACTTTTCAAGAGTTGCTACCTTAGAAGAGGTGATAAAAATAAAAGAAAAATAGTTTGAAGAAGATCCTATAGGGTCCAATAGAGCTAACTTAATAGAAGCTCAAGCATAATTAAGTTTGCAATTGAGAAGGAAAGAAGATTTTTGGAGACAGAAGACAAAATTTGAATGGTTCAAATATGGAGAAAGAAACACTAGATTTTTTCATGTAGTAGTGTAAGAAAGAAGGTCAAGATTAAGAATTAGAAGAATTTAGAATGAAGAAGGGTATTGGTTGGAAAATTAGGATGACATTACAGATCATCCAAAAAAATTTTCAAGAAAAAGTTTGAGAAACAAGAGGATACAAAAGATTTATGAATGTTAGAGGTACTACTTACAATAGTATCAAAAAATCAGAATAGTGATTTGAAGAGAGTCCTAACTATGGAGGAGGTAAAAGTAGAAGTTATGGGTTTAAACAGGAATGGTGCTGGAGGTCCAGATGGTATGGCTAATGCTTTTTATCAAGATGCGTGGAATATTATTTCGAATGATCTTCAATGATAATAGCTTTTTTCTGTGGGTATGAGCTCCCAAGGTTCATCACACATACTAATTTGGTTTTGTTACCAAAAAAGTTAGTAGTGAACACTTTTTCAGATTTGAAACCTATTTCTCTTAGTAATTTTTTGAATAAAATCTTTTATAGAATTATTCATGAAAGAATTAAGGGAATTCTACCTAATATTATCTCTGAAGAACGAGCTGGCTTTGTTCAGGAAAGAAGTATACCTGAAAATATATTGGTGGTTCAGGAAATGGCTGAAATTAAAAAAAAAGGGAAAACCTCCTTACATGATAATTAAGCTGGATATGATGAAAGCCTGTGATAGAGTAGAGTGTGGTTTCTTACTAAAGTTATGTGGAAGATAGGTTTCTGTGAAGAAATCATTGATATGGTGTTCAGATTGTTAGGAAATAATTGGTACTCTATATTGCTAGATGGACAAACTAAAGAATTCTTTAAGTCCTCTAGGGGTCTAAAGCAGGGGATCCTCTTTCTCCTACATTATTTATCATTGCAGCAGAGATGTTATCAAGGAGTTTGAAAACTTTACTTGTCAAGAAGGAATTCAAACCTTTTGGTATGCCTAGGGATAGTTCAAAAATCAATCATCTGACATTATAGATGATATGATTATACTTTGTAAGGCTAAATTGGGTACTTTGCAGTTGGTCACAACAACCTTGGAGAAATATGAAAGAGTATCTGGCCAAAAGATCAATAAGGAGAAAAGTGCTCTATATCTACATAAAAGTGTGTCTAATGGTGCAGTAGTAACGGAAGAGGTAGCAACTGGGATATTGAGAAATGATTTCCCATTTAACTATTTGGGATGCTATTTTCTACATGATAAAGAAGAAGGAATACCACCAGTTGATAATTAATAGAATAAGCAATAAACTGCAAGCATGGAAAGGTAGAGCTATTTTAATCAAGCATGTACCGCAAATTATTCCTATTCATTGTCTATTAGTTATGAACCCTTCTAAGAATATGGTAAATACTATTTATAAGACTTTTGCTCAATTATTTTGGAGTAGTACTATAGGAGGAAGAGGAAGACTTTGGGTGTAATGGAAGACTATGTGTTCGCCTGAAGAAGAAGGGGGTTTGGGGTTTAGATTGTTGCAGGATGTGTCCACAGCTCTCTTCTGTAAACTTTGGTGGAATTTTAAGAATAAGAAGTCTATTTAGAGTGACTTTATGCATGATAAATACTATATAAAATATCATCCTAAGGAGGTAATATGGAAATTAGGGGAAGGAACTCAAGTATGGAAAAAAATATTGCAAGCAAGAGATCATACAGAGTATCTTATAAGGTGGCAGATCAGAAGAGGTGATGCAAATATTTGGTTTGACAACAAGGAGTGGGATGAAAGATATCAACATGTAAAAGACTTGGTATTGAATGTAAAATGGAATGAAGAGTTAATAAAGAATCTTTTTCCAAAAGAGCTGGTGGATCATATACTTCATAAAGTAAGACCCCCAGAGTAGTCATCAGAAAAAGATAAAGAAATATGGATTGTTGATGCAGAAGGAAAGTTTACAGTTAATTCAACTGTAACACCCCAAAATCGGGTCCCAAGACGTCACATGGTGCTTAGGATCACAAGTGACCCCAAGCTAACCCTTCTACTGGCATAACTCACAAGCAACTGAACAAAAAGTATAAATTTATACAAATCTGTGGAAAATAACTCTTTTCTGAATATTATAGATACAAAACTAAATTTATAAGATTACAACTCTGCTTTTACAACCAAAACTGAAATGGAATACATCAACTTCTACTGACTATCTATGAAGCCTCTACTAGTACTGACTGTAGGTAGCCGGGTCATGACTCCCTACTAACCTAACTCAATATGACTGAATAAAGAAAATACAACACTTCTCGAATGGTATAACTAACTCAAGCCCTTGAATCAAAAGGACTCATCACCTGCTGACTGGATGCCACAAACTAACTGGATCTGAAGATGTACATTATACGTTGTACCTATATTCCGAGAAAATGTAGCCCACATATGAATAGGTAGGTCAGTACCATGTAAACGTACCAAGCATATGGGGGTGTAATGCATA
>NC_061121.1:192046670-192102610 GCF_002878395.1 Capsicum annuum
AATGTCATAGTTTCTTCTACAAGAATATTTCCATCTCAACTTCACAAGTAAAGTATGTAAAATCATGTGTCTTCATAAAATAATATAAATTTTGGGCACAAGGACGAAAGGATGTTCTTGTTGATATCACCACATACCTTAAACTTGAAGATTTGAATGAACTCTTGACCTTGGGACTTTATTCGTGAAAATAATGAGTGTTTCTTGTAGCCCTAGAAATGGGGATTCCAAATCTCGAAGAATTATTGAAAACTCATGGTTGAATCTTGAGATATTTGAATTTTTAGGTTGAAACCCTAATGAATGTTCTTGGTGATTTTGAGAGAAAGTAAACTTATTTTTGTGTTATGGGAGTTTAATCCCGTGTTATAGACATATATAGGGGTGTTTTTGGCACTTAGAAGTGAGGTATGCGGCGTACAACCCATGGCAGACCTTAAGGTATGCGTCGCACACCTTATGGAAGACATTTAAGTATGCCTCACACTCCCAATCGCACATATTTGATTGGGCGGCGCATTGCCCATCACACACCCTTACCGCCTCTCACAAAAATGGGCATAACTCTTCGCTCGGGTATCGGATTTTTGTAAAATTGGTATTGTTAGAAAGGTAATTCAATTATATAAATATTGATAGGTCTTGCGATGAAAAATTCCATGTATATTAAGAGATATACATGTTTGAAGTTGACCCTTATAGAATCAAATGTCAAACTTTGGATGAATCAATGTCATTGCTATAAAAATTTTCCACCTCTAAACTACTCCATAGACTAGGATAATGATCATCCAACTTGTATTCTTGTGAGAATCACTTGGATTAGAGCTTAGATGCGTAGGAACGACGGTTAGAATTCTAGCACAAAAATACCGGGTATTACATCAACATGGCAATATGTCAGAAAAATAGAAATGACTAATGATTTCTGTAAGCAATTATGGATAAAAGGGTTGCCATTTAAAATTGTATTCTTTATGTGGAGGATGTGGAAAGGAAAGATCATGGTGGAAGATATTTTAAGAAGATAGGGAGTGGAGGGTCCGTCCAAATGCTGGTGTTGTAAAAATCCAGCACAAGTGACTATGTCTCATATGCTACTGAGATCCTATACTGCTAATAGGACTTAGTCCTATTTTTCTTCTTTTGCAGGTATTAACAATCAAGGATTAAGCTTAAGAGATACAATATGTGCATAGTGGAATGGTAAGATTAAACAGGGGGAAAGGTGTATTTCAGAGCATTACCGGGCATTATTCTTTGGGAATTGTGGAAAAGGATGAATACATTAAAACATAAAGGAAAAGGAGTGAATGCACAAAGACTTATTTTCAATATTACAAGGAATTTAAGGATGTTATTGAAAGTTAGGGAGCTAATGTTGGATTTCTCATATGAATGCCAACAATTTTACAGGAGTTTGAACAATTGAAGCCTAGAATTTAAGTTACTACTATGTTATGGGAGTTTCCAAGGGAAGTTGGGTTAAGTACAACACTGATGGAGCATCAAGGGGTAATCCAGGGAAAATTTCTTGTGCCTTTTTTTGAGTGATATACAGGGGGATCTACGACATGCAGAAGGAGAAATTATAGAAGAAACTAATAACATAGAAGTAGAGGCTATGAAAATACTATATGTAGTAAAGCATTTCAGTCAGTCAAAGCATGAAAAAGTGATCATTCAGACAGACTCTTTAGCAATGCGAAAAATCTTAAATAAGGAGTGGGAGAGTCCATGGGGTATAACAGATAATGTGAAACAAATATGGCAATTACTTTCAATCAGCCAAGTGCAGATTCAACATATTCTAAGGGAAGGCAATCAATTAGTTGATTACTTTGCTAACTTGGCGTTGGATCAAGGGGAATTCATATTTACAACATTCAAACAATTAAAGAGTGCAAGTAGGAGAATTGTTAATAGTGATAAGCTCCAATGTCCATATCTAAGATTATCACCATCAAAGGGGTAAAGGGGCTAGGATGGATAAAGCAAGGTTTTTCACATGCAATATACAACTCAAAAAGGTAACAAAAAGAGGGAAATTGCTAATTAGCCTAACTACAACAGCCAACAAAAAGGACTCTCAACAATTGGGGTGGTCAAAAGGTCAGATCTTATCTCCAGGCGTCCGAGTCACTTGTTACTTTCCAAATACATATGGTTTCGAGCATCCCAGAATATCCATACCAACCATATATATAGATTAAAGAAGAAGAGATCAAGAAATATAGATTCAAGCTAAATCAAAAAGGTCAAAGAGCTATGAACTTACTTAGAAGAAGTAACAAGTCTCAGTTGACTAGATCCTTTAATTCAGTACCAAAAAAAACAACACAAACCCATACACTGGAGAACTCAACTGAGATGCCAAAAATAAAAGAACAAAATCAGGAGAATCCAACAATAATCAAAAGCAAAAATCAAAAGAAAGGAAGATATTTACTTATGCCAGCTAGAAAGAGCTTCATGAAATAGCATCTAAGGCACAAAGCTAATTACCCATAGTTGAAGAAGAAAGAATTGAAGATTCTCAAAGGGAAACATGATAAAATGAGGCAGAGAAGAGTGAAGCTCAACACTGAGCTCAGATTTGGAAACCCTACTGAGTATATATGTTTATCTGTTTGGGCTAAGTCATCTAATGGACAGGTCCATTTTTTTGTTTTTTGTTTTTATTGTTGGACTATTTATGATGGGTTGGTCCATAAATGTTTGGATTTTATTTTTATTGATTAATAAAATTTAAAATTTAACCACAAAAAAAACTAGGTCATGATGACACTTATCACAGTCCAACCTTGATAAATAAGTCGATCACCAAGACAAATAAGATTTAAATAAATAAGGAAAGAAAATCCAAAACTTAACAACATTAAAGATAATGCAATACTTCAGGAATGAAGGCAAGCTAAACACGGAATATAATAAAGAGAAAATCTAAAGAAATAACATAGAATCCTAAAATCTGGTGTTATAAGTTTAAGAGTATCTAATACAACTCAGAAATACTAAAATATGAATATCTTTATCTGAAAAAAAGTAAAGACATCTAAAATAGGTATGAGAAGGTCCAGAGATGACTCTAGAAACCTAGAGCATTCCAGTACCTTGATCACCATTCAGGTAAGTTTCAAATCAACTATTGTGAGTTGTACCTATGCTAGGATTTGCACCAAAAAAGGGCACAATATGGGTGAGTACAATCTACTTATACTTAGTAGGTATCATTGGCCAATTGAGAAATGGGGAAAATAAGATAAGTAAAATGTACTATGAGCAAATCACTTGTAAGGAGAAGAGTCTTAAACGGGAGCTCACAACATCTCCACTAATTGTTTTAATGAAGTACATAGCAATAAAAACAAAACAGATATAAATAAAAATACACTGAAACTAAGCACAAGTCAATAAAAATAAGATACGAAATCAAGATGCGTATGCAAATGCAATCCAATGTAGTGTAGATAGAATGAATGATGAAAGTCATCACATAACTTTCTGCATACATCCAATGAGCTCGTAGCTACCAGGTAGGACCCATAGGGGTACACAATCCATATACTATATCTCAATATCAGTTTCAACAGGGATTTTCATAAAAGTATTTTTTTTTATTTCAAAAATAATGTTTCTCAATGAGACCAGCATCTCATGAATGTATATGTATGAATTGAGGATGTAATGCTCACAATCAACTTGATATGATGATATCTAATCCATCAAACACGTATATATATACAAATGAGACTAGAAATCAACTCAATATATCCATAAATCATGATTACCAAATCTAATTAGGCACCATCAGAATAAATATACATGCAAGACATCATTAATATTATATCAACCCCTAACTCGAGTATTTTTATCATGATAAAAAAAACCATTCTCAAATAAGACCTATATTAGAAAAATAAGTTTTGCACGGGCATTATATCTAAAATAAATGTCACAACCCTAGTATCTCAGGTCATGATGACACCTATTATAACCTACTAGAAGGTAAGCAAACTATAGTTTGGAATAGCTAGTAACAGACTAATAAGAAATACAAAAGTGAAACTAAATAGCTAGTAACAGACTAATAAGAAATACAAAAGTGAAACTAAATAATAAAGAGAAAAAAAGTAAGAAGAAGGTGAATGTATTCCCAAAACCTGGTAAAGTCAGTACAAGATCTTCTAATACAATCAAAATACAAAGTGAAACATAGAATAAATACATATACAAAGATGTATCTGAATTCAAAATAGAGATCAGACCAAAATAATACAAGGGAGAGCAAGAATACTCAAAAAGACAGGGAGCTCACCCCAAATCTCCTGTCCATTATTGCTCTGCATGATGCACACATCAATTGTGTGAATTGTACTATAATCTGCAGGCTGTAGCAGTGTAGTATGAGTTCCAAACACATGGTACTTAGTAGGCATCAGCCTACTAAGCTCCAAAGATAATGCAGGAATAAATAACATATAAATGGAGAATATAATCACTGGCAACTATTCAAGAAACTAAACATAATAACATTAAGAGAGCAACAAGGATAAACTATCCTATTCTAATAGTAATTAGGACAAGAGTGAATACTATATATCGCTAGACAATATATATAAGGAAAGGTGGAAGAATGATATATAGTAGTAATACAAAGTTCAAAGATACATATACTATATGAATAGACAAGGAAAGAGAGAGATATACGGTAATACTATATATATATATTTGTATATGTGCATGTGTGTGTGTGTCTAAACTTAAAGGTAATAACTTGAGAAAGCCAACCTAACATCTCAAGGAATCCTGTCCAAGTAGGAAATATAATACTAGCATCATCTGGGTCCCTAACCATAATGTAATCTACTAATAGTATAGAAAGAAGATAAAAAAATGTACCAATAATCTCGAGTACTAGTCCATAACCAAACTACCATAAACTAACCATAATAATAACCAACAATAAAGTAATCGGCTAGTCCAGACAAATAATAACCTAATCAAATCTCCATAAGCCCAAAAGGTGCAAGCAAGCACTCAGTAAACAACAATCATAGCTTAAGCCTATGCAACCCCCATAATTCTGATAGATATAAGCACCAAAAAATTATACTGGTGATAGGCAATGTATTTAATAAATGCAACATAAACCAATAGTACTACAATTCCAATCCAAAAGCCATAATGTAAGAAGTGTATACACCTTCTCTAGCTCTATAGTCCGCAAAGCAATACCTATAGCAACTATCCTTCTCCGGAGCTGTGACTCACGAATAAAAGGACCCATAGGGCACTCGAGATAACTATATACACTATCTGGTCTCAAACCAGGAATTCTAATAACCATCAAAATCAATTTACTCCATCCAGTACAGGAGAGATATATAAGTATAATAAGTGCACGTACTCGAACTGTGACTAAAATAATATAAATTTGTATATCTATTTTTTGAGATCAAGTTCGAGACTAAATTTGACATAATAGCGTAGAAAGGGTTGGATTCTCTCTCGAAAGAAGAAAATAGTAGTAGTAAAAGATTGGCTTAATAACGGACCGGAATCAACCTCGATCTATTTTTTTAAAGTATCATATTTAATTTCAAAAGCTCATAATTTATTAAATAGGGTGGTACAATTCCCATTGTAAAAGAATTTATTTAAAAGTGAAAAGTTGAAATAAATCTCTTTTTTAGAAAATAGTAGTAAAATCAAGGATTTGATTGGATTTGTACCACTAAGTTATCATCAATGTGCCTAAAAGTATTCATTCCATCACTAGTATCCAAATAATACAACCATAAGCGCCTAAGTATCTATAAAATAGAAACACAAACTTTTAAGATTTGGATTGTCTCCTGGAGTCCAACCGGTATCGTAACCATGGCCTTGGTCCCAATAATATATAATTAACATATTAAACCCTCATAACTTGGGAAAGTATAGTAAATGAGGGGATAAAGTCACCAAAGGATCTCATTCATGAAATATCATCAAATTGACTAAGTCAAATGGTAAATGTTATACTAAAGGATCCTTAAACTATGGTTAACATGCTTATAATCAAGGGTAATAGGATTCTATGGCCATAACAAGCATATTATACGAAGGTTCGCATCACATTTCTACCCCGAATGCCCTTGATAGGCTGAGTCATGGTATACTAGTCACAAAAATATCCTATCATTCCTTACTAGCATGCAATCTACAATATACACAATCTAATAGTAAAAAGTAGTCTAAGCCCACCTCAATGCCAAACCACATTCTTGAACCATTCATAAATCGCTTCCCTTTTCTCCATGATACCAAAAATGATGTCACACTATCAAAATAATCATCTACACATTAATATGAGTAAAATGATTCCCATATTGTTATATAAAACTCCGATCCCAAAATTAGGTCAATCATGGGCCTATGGGCCCGCTAAGAGAATCCAAAAATTGAATCCGTCATGAGGTACTCAAAGGACTAAAAATGTATTCTAAAAAGTTGAGCATAAATGAAGTGTAAATAGGGGCTCAAATCAGCCTAAAAAAATAATGAAAAAAGAGGAAAAAATACGAATCAAATGAAGGCATTAGGCCGAGAGCTTACGAAGGAATTAGTAGGAAAGGGTCGCTTCATCATTCTCTACACATCCATTTCCCCAATCAATGATTTCCCATAATTTTTTAAGCTCAAAGTTCCATTCATGTTGAATTTGGGAACAAGAAACAAGGGAAAGATAGGGAAGACAATGTAACACCCTATAATTTTGGGCTAGAAATTGAACCCTCATTCCTACGTGAGTAAAATCTAATACCATGATTTGTGTGTGAATAAATGTGTAAGGATATTTATAATACTGTGTGAAGTTCTTATGAGGTGAAAAATGTTCATAGGAATCACTTAGAACAAAGTTGAGCTAAGAGCCTTTGATTCAATCAAAGTTTGGTATTCAATTCTATAAGGGTCTACTTTGAATGTGTATACCTTTATATATATATATATATATGGAATTTTGCATATCAAGACCCAAAAAATGATATATAATTGAGTTATCTTTCCAAAGATACTACGCCTTAATTAGATTCCCAAGCGAAAAATTATGACCTTTTTTGTGGAAAGCAGTAAGAGGTAGTGATAGGATCACGATACGAGGTCCATTCTACCTTTCTGGGGGTTCTATCATGTGGTCCATTTTACCTTTCTAGAGGTCACTTTTTGAGGGTTATTTACACGGAAAAAGAAGCCAAAGGGCGGTTTAGTCCTTTCCCCTCAACCCCAACCATCCAAACACGATTTATGACTCAAAAAGGGGCATTATTTTCCCATCTTCCTAAAAAAAAACCACGTAAAACACCTCCCCATTTCCAAGAACAATAATCCAAGCTTTTATTATCAAGAACACAAAGATTCAAGCTTCAATTTCAAGATTCCTTCACGAATTCATTCAATTAAGGTATATGGGATTTTTGAACAAGGTTAATCTTTCAACCTTATGCCCGAAAGTATTTTTTTCAAGTTGAATTTATATCTCTTAAGATAGGGTTCATTCCCAAATCCTCATGTGTTGAAAGCATAGCATTATAATGTGATTTAAGAGACTAAAGAGCATAGGAGTTGTACTTATTCATGTTTTAAACTACAAGTTTGATATTTGGTTTTGAATTTCATTACTTTGATTAAAGTAAGAATTTTTCCTTCATTATGGAATTTCACATGTTCAACATGAGTTTGATTAAGGTTCTCCTTAGTAGTTTGAACTCAATTCATGTCTACGTACGATTCCATGAAAAGTCAAGTTATCTCATGTTTCAAGTTCCAATTTCTCATGACATATCCTAGTGAATTTTATGTTAGAATATCAAATTATGAATTTAGCCATGTAATCCTATTGTTTCCTCATGCTTAGGACATTCCCATGTTCAAATTTATGCTTTTCAAATGTTTGATAATATGTCTATGTTTTGGGTCTTTGAACCATGATCATATATAATATTTTTTAAGCTTTGTTATCATATTTTATGATCATTCAATACTGGCGGGTTATGAATACCCAATACCAATGTGTTTTACATTATTTCCATTTTCAAGTAACAAGTAAGTCAGACCATGGTTTTAATATTATATTCAGAGCACCATGATCATGTTGAGCATTATTAGTTCATATATTTATAATTACGTCAGAATTTGTATGCACTATTATTTTCAGAATACCATGACCTCTTATCAGTTATCAGTTATGTAACGCCCCAAATATGGTACCAAAATGCTACACAGTGCTCATGACCCTGAAGGACCATAAGCTAACTCATGACTGATATCTGTACCTGTATAATGCATAAAATACTTTATAATACGAAAACATGAACTGAAAGGCCATAAGGTTCAAAATTAAGACATAGTATCTGATAAAAATGTAACATTAGAGAGGGGTATGAAATACCCAAAATATCTTAAATAAGCTATCTGAACATACTGTAGTCTGTAAAGCCTCTAAAATATGACTGTCTAAATAAGGAGTTGATGGAACATGTCCCCAACTAACTCCAACTAATAAACTAATTACTGAGATAATAAAATGATGATCATGTCCATGAAAGATGAGGACTCACTGCTAACTTTAACAGATGAGACTAGAATCTACTGATGCTCTGGAGCTCGTGTCTCTAAACTATGGTATAATACACCATAGTGCAAATGCATCAGTACTTTGAATGTACTGGTATGCATGTGAGGTAGGATGAATGCATAGGGTTCATATGCATGAACAAGAACAATAGCAGACTGACTATCATGAGTGTGAGAATACATGTATGAGACATAATATCTGACACTGATACTATGATAACATAATTACTAAATTTGAATACTGATAAGATGACATAATGATAACTGATATAACTAATAACATAAGTGACTGTATCTGACAGTCTTAAATCTAATGGAACTAGCTGAGTCTCATACTGTATCTGAGTTGACTATTTTTGACAGTCCTGAAATCTGAAGAACTATCTGAGTTCTTTTACTGAGATTGATACTGAAACTATATGAGATAGTTATCTAACCAATATTTCCCTAATACGCCATTATGGCTGAGTTGGGGTCTAATCTGTAACCCTAATTGGAAGGGTGTCAATATCGCGCCACTGGTAAAGATAAGCTGTAGGTGACCTTCATCTGATAGTGTCCCCTAATCGAGAATGATGGGATCCTCATCTGATAGTGTTTACCCACCTTATCAACCCTTATCGAACAATGTTGATGTCTCAATCTATGTTGGCTATATAGTTCTGGAATGCAAGGATGACTTCTAAGAATCACACCCTCATCTGACAGTATGTGTTCCCATCTTTGGGTTCACTCAGTGCTAATTTCTACTTCCATCTGAATAAACTCTAAAAATAATTAATTGAACTAAACTAGGCTGAGTTAAATGAGATCCATTGACCGATGGAACGCAACTGATATCTGAAACTGACTGAAATTACTGAGATTACTAAGTTTTCCTGAGTCATGAGACTGAATGAATTCTACTGAACATGGCTTGACTGAGGATATCTTGGAAACATAACACCGATTCTAGGCACAAAACTATATTTTTTGGGTACAAGTACCCCCAGGACTCGATAGAATAAAACTGACAAAGCATGAATTTCTCGCGTACAAGATCCATATCAACAATACATAATCTAATAAGTTGTGGATTTCACAAAGTACATGGTTATCATACTACCTAACATGGACGAGAATGCTGATAATCATATCATAATCTCATGTTCTAATATCATGGGCATTCCGATAACATATAAATTTCATAATAATAGCATGGACACTATTTTAACATAGGAGGATGACAAGCATGTCACATTTAGTTTATGTTTTGAGCTATAAGGTATGATTTCTACTCCTCCAAGCTATTTATCAAACACCTTGCATGCACAATTTAGAGCGTAGGTGAAATCATCAAATTACATATCATAAGCAACTAAATTCATGGATTTTATCTTGTATATTAATATAATATCATGAAAAACACACAAGGATTCCAGCTTTAAAATCAATCAACGTCAAAAATATGATTACAATTAACCCACAACATAAATACCATGATTTATAGATAAAATAAGGTTCTTGAGCTTCATGGATGGAAGAAATCTATGAATGAAGACAATGTATACCTTGGTTCAAAAATACATAAAGATTGACGGAGGAAATTCTTGAATTCTGAATCTTTTATGAAAAGCCCTAGGTTGTTCTTGAGAGGTATTTGAGAGAACAGAGTGTATTTTGGGTGGAAAATAGTTGAATCATGTGTTAAAGGGCTTAAATAGGGGTGGTAAATTGACCCTTTTAACCCTGCACGTGTCTTGTAATTTTAGTAAAAATTTCCCAAATTAGAACCTTGGCGCGATGTGGCGCTATTGCGCCGCATAACTAGAATTTGACAATTAGGAAACTGAGGGATGGCACGACGCAGAGCCATAGCATTGCCCCTTGTTTTACTAACTGGAACTTTGGCATGACGTAGAGAAAATTGCGCTGAGACATTGGGAAAGGACAATTGCCATTTTAGCTTTTGGTGCGGTGCGCCACTGACCAATATGGCACAGTTTTACGATGGAAACTTAAAATAGTCATAACTTCTTACCTGGTTATCAAATTTAGGAAAATTTTATATAGATGGAAAGCTTATTGAATTTTCCACATGATAAAAAGTGAAAATCTTAAAAATACTACGTATACAAAAGTGGATTCATCTTTTAAAGAAAGATCCTAATATTTTTGAGATAATTTCAATCTAGAAAAAGGTATGGGGTATTATAAGTTATCAGTGTATGCACCAGTGAGTATTTAAGTTTCCTTTAGTTGGGAGTAGGATTTAGCACTAAGTGGGAAGTGTGGGTTCAGTGCATCCTACTTTCCCAGAAACTATGTTCCACTATAGGTTTAGGGGCCTCGCCAGAGAGTGTTTTCCCTTCCCAATATGGTCTCAGTTTAGTAATCATTCTAGTTCAATTTCTACTTCAATGGAAAGTATAGAACAACCCTCCCCAACGTGGGTCAGACATTGGATACCATGATAGCTCACATGGCTTATGCAAGTTACATGATAGCTCCCACAGTTTAGTCAGTATTCAGTTTATCTTAGTTCAGGTTTGAATGACCAAGTAATCAGATTCCATTAATTATTTAGTTAATTTTATCAGATTATTGAGTTATATAGATTTCAGTCTTTCAAATTACAATTTATCGTAGAAACATATTTATGCTTGGTCTTGTATCCTCAATTTACATGTTCATGTTTTTCATGCTCAATATCCATACATGACCCTCAGTTTAGTTCCATAACATGTTTAGCTTCACATGAGATTTACATATAATATTCATGATTTACCGCTTCCCAGCTTCAGTTCTACTTATTCTACAAATGTAAAGATTAAAGAAACTAAGTGTAGTGATTCACCAGATTATTAGATTATGTTTTTTACTCATGTTTTAAGATACCTCAGCTTTTAGTTTATTTTAATCTCTTGGTGAGTCTTCTTACACTTAGCATGCATGTTTTAAGATTATGTATGAAATCAGTTTTACTTATTGTATTCGCCTTCACTTACTCAGTATATTCCAGAAGTACTGATCCATATATATGTCTATATTCTATATTATCTCATAATATAGGTACCAGTTGTAGCCTACACAACATAATCAAATAGTTTATAGCTTCCAGCCAGTAGGTGATGAGTTCCCTTGTTTTGGGGACCCTAGTTAGTTGTAGTTCATGTAATTTACTTTAATTATTCATATGTATTAATTTGTGGTAGTTGGAGAGCATGTTCAAGCTATTTACAGTAAATATAGTAGAGGCTTCACAGATAGTCAGTTAGAGTTATGAAATGTAACTTCCAGTTCTGTCTTTAGTTTTATTAGATTTTAAGATTTATTAGTTATATACTTATTCAGATTTCCTTATGATCATGTTTCCACTCATTAAAAATTTTGTTTTATACAATTTAATTCAGTTTCTCAAGCAGTGTGCCAATTCATGGGTTAGCTTGGGATCACATATGGTTCCAAGCACCGTGTTATAACTACGGATTAGTCTTAGGGCATGAAAAACTCGATATTACAACATAGAGTTCAAGTGTCCTAGAGTGTGTATAAACTCGTGTATTGTAGAGACTTGCAGAATGGTATGAAAACATCTATAGTTTTCTTTGAGAGGCTACAGGGCATTTAAGAAATGTCTCCTCTTTATTTATGTCTCAGATCGTGCAGTAGAAGTGTTCTCTAAGAATCTTATGCAAATTCTTATATTAATCCATTAGTGGCAACTCTACCTTATTCTTGAGGCAATATAAATAGCCAAGCTTAAATCCTTATAGATAGATTTTTTCTCAGACAGTCCCCACAGACAAGTTATGGGATTTTATGCTGGCTCAAAAGTATCCCATCAGTGCTTTTTACTTCTGAAGTTTGAAAGATTTCATTCATATTCATGAAAATCGTTCACTAAGAAGAAGTCATATGTCCTTTCAGATCCCTTCTCATAACCCTACGATAACATATGATCTAGAGTTAGAAGCATAAACTTAGAAGTTTAGCAACGGTAAAGTGTGGATAGTATTGATCTGGATTTAGTAGATTATGTATCCATGGGGCTTGTTGTATGAAAGGTGCACCAGTAGGATTGAAATAGTGTATGCAAGAAATTTCAAGTTTATTTATTCAAGTTTAAGTATGATGGCATGGGTATGATCTAGAGGTGTACTCGAGGTGATATGGGATTGTATTATTTCTAAGTTTTAACAGTGTTTGTGCTTAGATAGTACCCTTGAGTTATTAAGTGTGAATGAGACTTTGTAGTAAATGATGTTCTTACCAGTTAAGTTATAGGATATATGTTGATGATACTGGGTATGTTTGTATAATGATACTCTTGAAGATTCAAAGTTAGTCAGTATTTGAGTTATTATATTATGACTATTGAGGCTATATAAAGATAAGAGTTGTATCTCAAAAGGAAGTACAAGCAACAGGTTTTACACTTTTAGGTGTAGTCTTTTAGGTTGAGTTTATTATTTATATGTATTGTGATATCTCAAACTCTAGAGTAAAGTGATTGAAGTTTAGTTTAGAGTTTATTAAGGGATCCACAAACTTAAATAATGGCTTAAAGTTAAGAGGAATGTGATAGAACAAGAGACCAAGTCAGGATCTCAAATTCTAGTAGTGATGCTAGTGTGTTGTAAGACAACACTAGGGAGGAAGATGCCCGACCCATTCTTATTTCAGTATTTGTACTTCAGTTGTCACAATATCTACTCATGACTTACATGTTAGCTCCATGATTATGGTTCATGTTCCTACATATAATAGAGAATCATGTACGCTTCTAGTTCCTAGTATGAGGATTTCTAATCCACGCAATAGTTGTGAATCATATTTCATGAATTTATGAACTTCAAACTCAGTTCATGCAACTCATGACTCATGTACTCATGCATTACAGAATGTTCAGTTTTAGGTACTTATGCTACACTCCTAATGATCTTCAAAATTCAAATTTATGTCATTTATGTCCTCATTTTAGATCTCTTTGATGAATTTATGTCATTGGTACTCTATTCCTCAGGCCTTAGTTAAGTGTCAAAATCATGCATAGTATTATTTTATGCTTCAGGATCTCATGTTCTAACCTTTCAATGATCTCTCCTTATAAAATAATAGTGGAGATGAATAATTATTTAGATTGGAGAGAGTATGTTTTCCTTGTTAAAGAAAAAATTATAGTATTCTTGTTTTATATAAGGCTATAAGGTTGAAGGAAGATTGAGGTTAAGCTTTTTTTATATGTCATGGTTAGTTGAGAATTCTATGTGTGTTTTCTTGGAGTAGTGCATGGAAGTTCTTAATCATAGAGGTTTAGAGAATATGAGAAATATGCTTTTATGTTTGTTTGCCTAGAAGTTCATTTATGGTTATAATGATAGGATTGAATGTCATGTCGGTATATAAGTGGATAAATGTATTGTGAGCCAGTGAATTCCTAGTAAGAGGATGAATTTAGTTGTTGAAGTGGTAAGAAGAATTATTCTTGAGATAAGAAGTTGTGAAAACACATGGGGTATTGAATTCATGGTTTAGACTAGCATTCTGGTGTTATGTGCAGTACCTTGTAATCTCAAGTTAGCTTGAACATGGTGAGAGTGGGTAGTTCAACTCAGATTTTGGATGGAATGGTTATATATTCCAATGTGAGAATTATAAGTTGAATCAAATAAGCATGGTATTTAGGGGTAAAAATATAGTTGAGGAAGTATTTGAGAAGTTTGGCTAAGCTTGAAAGTTAGCAGTTGCATTGCATAAGGCTTAGTAGTTCTATCTTAACTTATGTTTCATAGGCCTATGTTCTATGTTACAGAGTTATAGCCATATTAAGATTCCATACTTATATATCTTATTCAGATCATGCCTAATATTCTTTCTCCCTAATGTTATTAGAACTTCTTGGAAAGAGTGTTGAAGAAATACTCCAGTTGAATATAAGCTTTTTGTATGATTCAGACCGTATAGCCAGCAATTCAGTTTAGCACTCTGAAAGATAAGATCCTATTATTTCCCATCTTTCCATCTAGTGTTACTATCCAAAGTTTCATGAATATGGCTATTTCATGAGGTAATTCAATCATGTCCATGCAAGTTACGAATTCAGTTAAGTTCATGCATCATGTTTCAGATTCAACTATTTAGTCATGACTCAGTACATAAGTGTTCAGTGCATAATCTGAGTTTTCCAAGTATTTCAACTTAGATATTTTGATACCCATTGTACGACCTTGATCTCGTTTTCTTATGATTCGTGCTTTCATAATGTACTTGGCGATACAATAAAGCCCTTTTCTTTTAATCCTTATATGTGTTTTGTTGAGGGATAATTCCTAATAAGAAGTTATGTACTTTTTTCCATCATTAGTAACTCTTGGAATTTTGTTGCATCAATTATCACTTCGCAGTTCTATATGTAAGTTTATATCATGAATATTTCAAGAGAGTTCTAAACTCTCAGCATGAATCAGCTCCTTATAGTCAATAGAGTCAAGTCCACTCAAAAATCAGTTTTATGATAAAGTTATAATATTTCAGCTTAGCTATACCCTTCATTACAATACATGTCATGTGTACATCATTCCACACCTATAAGACTTCAAAAAATTCCTATACATCATTCGAGGACGAATGATTCCAAGGGAGAGATAATGTAACACCCTGTATTTTTGGGCTAGACATTAAACCCGTCATTCCTACGTGTGTAAACTCTAATCCCATGATTTTTATGTTAATACATGTTTCATTATCTTTATCATAGCGTGTGAAGTCCTTATGAGGTGAAAAATATTCATAGGAATCACTTAGAACAAAATTGAGCTAAGAGCCTTTGATTCATCCAAAGTTTGGTATTCGATTATTCAATGGTCTAATTTAAACGTGTATAACTATTTATATATATGGAATTTTGTGTCTCACAACCCAAAAAATGATAATAATTGATTTATCTTTCCAATAATACCAATTTTGCCTTAATCAGATACTCAAACAAAAAGTTATGACCTTTTTCATGAAAAGCAGTAAGGGGTCGCGATAGGCCCACGATGTAAGGTCTATTCCACCTTTATGGGGGTCGCGTCATAAGGGTTATTTACACGGTAAAAATAGGATAAGGGGAAGTTTAGTCCTTTCCATTATTTTCCCATCTTTCTCAAAAAAACTCACGTAAAAACCCTCCTCTTTCTCAAGAACAATAATCCAAGCTTTTCGTCTCAAGAACACAAGGATTTAAGCTTCATTGTCAAGATTTCTTTACTAATTCATTAAATTAAGGTATCTGGTGTTTTTGAACAAGGTTAATCTTTCAACCTTGTGCCTGAAAGTATGTTTTTTCAAGTTGAATTTATATGTTTTAAGTTAGGGCTCACTCCCAAATCCTTATGTTTTGAAAGCATAGAATTATCATGTGATTTAAGAGACTAAAGAGCATAAGAGTTGTACTTATTCATGTTTTAAACTACAAGTTTGATATTTTATTTTGAATTTCATTACTTTTATTAAAGTATGAGTTTTTCCTTCATTATGGAATTTCACATGTTCAACATGAGTTCGATTCATGTTCTCCTTAGTAGTTTGAACTCAATTCATATCCACGTATGATTCAATGAAAAGTCAAGTTATCTCATGTTTCAAGTTCCAATTTCTCATGTCATATCCTAGTGAATTTCATGTTATAATATCAAATTATGAATTTAGCCATGTAGTCCTGTTGTTTCCTCATGCTTAGGACATTTCCATGTTCAAATTCATGTTTCTCACATGTTTGATGAAATGTCTATGTTTTGGTTCATTAAACCATGATCCCATTATAGTTTTTAAGCTTTGTTATCATATTTTATGTCCATTCAGTGCTGGTGGATTATGGATACCCAATACCTATGTGTTTTACATGATTTCCATTTTTTAAGTAACATGGCAGTCATACCATAGTTTTGAGTGAATCAACTTCATGAGTTGGACGAGTTTTGACTCAAAGCATATAAAAGTTTTGTGTTGTACCAAGAAAATGAAGAGGTGGCATGATGCCAAAATCTTAAAGCGAGAGTCTCATGTGGGTGATGATGTCCTCCTCTTTAATTCTAGATTGAAAATCTTTGCGAGAAAGCTTAGACCAAAGTGGTCAGGCCCATTCGTGATCTCAAATGTTTACCCGAGTGGGGCTATTGAGTTGGAAGATCACGCGAAGAAGAAATTCGTGGTGAATGGCCAATGATTGAAGCACTATTATGTGGGTGGACCCGGAGCGACTAAGGTTGAGTCTCTTTACTTCAAAGACCCAAAATGATGATCAAGTGATGTTGTGATACAACTTTAACTACGGCGCTTCTTGGGAGGCAACCCAAGATTTATATTTGATGTTTTAAATATTTTTAATATTAATTTTAGTTTAGTGTTGTTTGATCCAGGTAATATAAGAAAATTTGGGTGCGAGAAGGTTGGCTCGTAGGCTCGACACTAAGCTCTGAACCATGAAATTGTGAGGGAAAAGTTGTACCTTAAATTGGAACAATCCGCGCTGCACCTGCTTGAGTAGGCCAACCGTAGGTGCTAAGGATTTAGGACGCAGATAGCTTGCTTTTGGAACAAATTTGCAGCAGCTAAACTGCATGATTCTGCGTTGGACTTGCTGTAACAGTCTAGTCGCACATCAAGCACAGATAGAACGTAGGGCAGGCTATTTTTTTTTGTGCAGTAATCTATCCTGACCTGCACTAGAACTGCTCCAGCAGTCCAGGCGCAGGTCCATCGCACCTTGGTCGCAAGTGAGCTGGTACACACTGTCCAAGTATGCGCTGGAACAGCTTCAGCAGTCCAGTTGCAGATTCACAGTAATTGGCGCGCAGGTCTCTTAAAAATCCAGTGATGTTTTAAAAAAATGGGTCTTTTTTGTTGGGTTGACCCAACCCGGTCAACCCAGAATATTTTTAAACACTTAAAACAGCGCCCAAACAGCCCAATCTTCTGATTTTTTTACTACAACCCTTGTTCAATGTTCCTTTCTCTCAAACTTAACATTCTCTCTTTCTTTGTCAATAATTGAGCTAGCAAGAAGTGTAATAATTCTTTTGGACTTGTTCTTAAATTTTTCTCCTCTCTTAAATCAAGAAAGGTATGTTCTCTCATGACTTCACTTGTGAATTCTCTCAAAGATGGACATAAGGCCTCATAGATTAGGATGATTTGTCACTTAAATTAAGTTTTCGCTAGCTTCTTGGGATGATTAATACTTGTTGGAATAATTATGTTGTCATTGATGCCTTGTTTCACTAATTTGATTCATAATACTTTCTTAAATGAAGCTAGTGCACCATGTGTTTGATAAAATGTCCATTGAACCTTTCTTGCTTATTTTGTGTAGTGGGTGGCTCAAGTACAATAATATGAGCATCTTGAGTATGTTTAGAGATGATTTGGTGAAATAATCTTGTTCTCTCATTCTCTTATTCTCTTTCTCCCAAGTTCTTGATTGGCATGCTCACTATGTGGTGATGAAATGACATTAAGAGTGGAATATGTTGTATGCTTATGATGGACAATGTGAATTTTCTTAGGACATGGTGTGGTCATTTATTATGTATCATTTTGGGTCCAATTAAACCTAATAATGAAATAGTTGGTAGTCATTGATTGAGGGAGATTGTTGAGAAATAAGGCATCGATTGTTCTTATTGGTCATTAAGCCTAACCATAAAACATGAATGTTTGCCTTGCCCTATGATAGATTGTATGACATTATTCTTAAAGGTATTGGTCATTCTTGTTTCCGTTGGAGGTTATGGATGTCCTATGAGAGAGTTTTCCGAAATGTGAAGAATGTGAGGCAATGTTGTGTCTAATCGATTAAGTGTTGTAATAAATGAAACCCATGAACTCTAGTGATAAGTTACCTTGCATCTTTCAACAATTTTCTTTTCTTATCGTTATTTTCTTGCTTAACTTACAAAATTCTAAAAAACATGTCTTACCTTTTGTCTTTTGTTTTGGTTTTATTTTGTTTCTTTCCCATAGGTATGTATCCAAGGAAAAACTTATCGCGAGAAGCTAGAAAGGGTAATGCCCCGAATAAAGGCAAGGCGAAAGTTACATTCAAAAGGGGTAAAGCACCGGTCTCCAAAGATAATCCGAAAGTCCCAAATGCCCAAGCTATTAATGATCGTGCACGGGAGGTAGAAAAGGAAGCGGATCAAATTCGGTTTGGTGTAGAAGGTGTGAAGAAGTTATATGATGAGTAGGTAACTACTCGGGGGTTCAATCCCGAGAAGATCTTTATCATGAAGGGAGTGGACACCCATTTCCCCAAAATCATTGCTGAAATTGAAGAACGGGGTTGGGAACTCTTCACGAATATGACACCCCCTTCTCACCCATTATGCTATTTCCCGGCGATTGTTCAGGAATTCTATGCTTCCTATGTTGTTAAGCACAATGAACAAAAATACAAAAGGTCCAATTGCCGCACAACCTTGCCTTGAGAGTGTATTGGTTCGAGTAGTGAAAGTCCCTTACACGGCTTCGGAGATCAATGAGATTTATTTTGCTTGTGACTTAGATTCTGCGGTCCAGTGCAAGAGGTTGATATTTAGCGGACGTCAGAGTTATCCATGGCTTGCTAGGGTGGTCGCAAAGGGTGTTCCTTCATGGGCTAATGGTGTGGGTCAAATCAAGATGTGAGATCTTTTGGTTCAAGCCAAGCATTGTCTTGAATTTGTGGGTAACCGTCTACTTCCCTCAAGAAATGACTAAGATGTCGCGTTTGATAAGGCCATCGTTGTCAGATGCATCATGGATAAAATTTCTGTCAATCCAGGAGAGTTGATAGCGGAGACGATTAAGTTTAGGGCGAAGCAATCGGGTACTTTATTGCCTTTTCGGCACTCATATCCATGCTTTGTCTTAAGTTCAAAGCCCGCTACTCTCTAAGATTGATCATTGGGTTATATGAACCAGCGTCATTGACATTACACAGTGTAAGGATGAGGATAAACCTACGGTCTTAAAAAGGAAAGCTTTGGTTTTAGTAGACTCGGGTGTGGAAGAATTGCCGAGTTCAGAGGGGGTGGAAATTCCTCCAAATTCTACACTTGATGTTGAGGCCCATCAGGATTCTACCGATACTCCTCTATCATTGAGAATCATACCACCACCTCGGTCTACACAATCAGCGTGGTCTTCTACGGTGACATTTGCCAAGGTTGCTTCCATGACTTTGGCAAATAATGCTACACTTACCCGATTGGTAGTGGACATTCCCCAATTTATTCAGGATACTATAGCACCTCTTCATGCCCGTGTACCAAAGTATGAAAATAGGGTGACCACGCTTGAGACCAGGGAGATTGTGAGGGGGTGGCATCTGTGAGGGCAGACCTTGATAGTTTACGGGCGGAGATTCACTCTGGAAAGCCCTCCTTCGATCTTGATGAGGCAGAAATTGCTTTTCCATCAGAAACTTCAGGACCAGTGCTTTTATTTGATGATTTTTTTGGAGAGGGTCATGAGGACATTAATGATGAGGTCGAGGTTGATCTTATAGAGGGGCTACCTGAGGCTCGATAGGTTGAGCTCGCCATGCAGTTATCCAGGGATGAGGAGTATGCATGAAGGGTTGGGGCTAGTTATAGCACTCGACATGATGATGAGTCACCCTTCATAGCAGATTTGATGAGAGGATCCCAGTCTGACTAGGCTCTCATTGAGATAGTGCGATCATTCACCGACAGGGATCCAAGAGACTAGTGCACCACAGGTAGTCTCTGCCCCCCTTTACTCTCTTTTACTTTCGTATTGGGGACAATGTAATATTTTTAGTAGGGGGTGGGGTATGGTTATAATTCATTCGATGGTCAGTACCTACTATCTCAGTTTATGGTATATGGTTTGATAGATTGTGGAGATATATTCTATGTTATTACTTTCGAAAAAAAAAATCAAAAATCTAGTTTTAAGATCAAGGATGTCTTAAGTTTTCTTTTGAGTGAGATCACTAAACTCAATTTTTGGCTCTCTCTTTACAAGGATGATTCGTTGACTCGGAGTAACTTATGAAGCTTAAATTTCTCAAATTGGTTGGGATACTAACTTTTTGCTCTATGAGTACGATGCCATGAGTGGTGAAATTTTTGAATAATTCTTATGCATTTGTGTAGTCTAGAACTTGCCTCGAGTGTATTCAAAGCAAAATTCTAGGCAAGCTTGGGTTGGAGGATGACCCGAGGCCTTTTTTGACCCATCACATAGCCAAATTCCCATCTTAACATTATTCCCTAGTTAACCTATTTGAACCTTTTTGCCCGTCGTTCTTTCTTATTGTAATGATAACCATGCTAAAACACCTAAATCCTTTTGAAAACCTTTCTTTTGGTACTTAACCTCCTTTGATGTGTTGCATGATTCTAGATAATGGATTATAGGCAAAAGCCTAAGTTTGGGAGGTTATGTATATAGGAGAAGATGATCATAGAAAAGATAAGAAAGGTGTATGTAAGGTTGTCAATGCATGTACTTAAAAGACAAGAGATGTGCTTGATGATAAAATTGAATAGTCTAGCCCATAGAACTTAAACGAAAAAAAATTGAATGAGTGAGGGGCTAAGAAAGGCTTATAGGTAAAAAATCTTTTGAAAAAGTTAAAAAAAATGGTGGCTTTGAATGGTTTGGTAAATGCTAAACAAATAGTTAGGAAAATATGGGAAATGATTTGAAAAAGAATAAGGCGGGTGGTTTGAAAATTTTGAGGGTAGAAAGGATTGAGCGATGGCATTGAAGGAGGTCTATTAGTCACTTGATCCATATGTATTCCTTCCTACACCTTAGACCTTCATCTTGACCCGCAAGACTTTGGTGATCCCAAACTAAGTAAGTCTACATTAATGGCGAAAAACACAAAGGTCAAACCTATGGTTCTATTCAATGTACTTGAATTTCTTTGTGAGAGTGAGTGTGAATTCTTTCTTTATTTGAGCTCCCTTAAGAATTGAAATATCTTTGGTGTATAGAGCTAACTCTTTCATGTGAGTGGCATCGGTACTTTTGGGTAGAGGGTGATGTTTTACTATCGGTTTGGGTAAATAAGTAAAGTAAGTTTCATTGTGAAGATTGAGACAATCGTTGATGATTTTGTGTCTTATCTTAAGATGTTTTGTGACTCGAAAATTCATTTGATACAAATTTGCATCCTTGTTTCATAAATATATGCTTATTGAAAAGTTTTGGTTTGCTTGTTGCCATGACGTGTGTGGAAAGTATTTGTAGAGTTTTGTTAGCCTATTTCTTTAGTATAGTTTTATTCTAGGTGGATTTGATCTAAATACCCTATCTCATTGAATTTTCTTAGTTGTTTGAGGACAAGCAATAGTTTAAGTTTTGGGGGGTTGATAGGTCGTCAATTTGATGAATTGCTAGCACCTTTTAAGCCTAAATTATCATGTTTTTCCATTGATTTGATGGTACTCTCTTACTTAATGCCCATTTATGTAGGTAAAAGTAAAAAGAGAAGATTGGGCAAGTTATTCAATTCATCAAGAGGCTAAATGTAAAGGAAATGAGTCATCTGCTTCTTATCCGCTGTGCAACCGCTTCACATCTCCTTTGGGGCTGCTAGCCATTTGCTCTCTATCTGCTCTTCATCCGCTTTGGATCTACTCAAGCAGATCAAGAATAAGGTGGCAGTTTTGTAATTTTCATCAAATGTAGAGTGGAGTTTAAAAGGGGTCTTTTAGCTCATTTTTAAAGACCTAGTTTTTCATCTTTTGAAGATAGCCTCCCTTTTAGCTCTTAGCTTCTCTCTTCTCTTTTAGCACTTATCTTTTTATCTTTTGAGAATTTTGTACAAAACTTGAATGAAAAATACATGGTAGTCATTTTCCTTTGAAGAATTATTGAGGTTAATGATAAATTTGGTATATTTATCTCTTTTATCTATTAGTAGCTAAATTCAATCTTGGGGTTATGCTTTCTTAGGTAGTGGTAGTTCATGAGTTTTAGTTAATTATTTTTCAAATTAGTTAGTTGTTATGGGTGTTGCATTTATTTCATGAAATAATTGAGAGTTGGGGGTTACAAACTCCAACCACCCTAGAATCCATGTCATTCTTGAAAGAGAGGACATGAGTGAGGAATAAGTGCAACCAATAACTTGATTTATTTTATTTAATAATATCTCTTAGACATAAGGATGTCAATTGAGGCAATAGATATGGAGAATCGTCACATTTGTGAGGTGTTCGGAAGAACCCATTTGTGAAATTTGGTGTTGTAATTGAAAGATTGAAACTAATACATTGACATCTAGCCTGCCCATGATTTTTATCTAAAAGTTGAATAAATGGACAAATACCCATGCATGATCCCACCCCTATAATTGCATAACCCTAAGGCTTATTCTCATTTGAATTCACTCTTAGCATTCTTCAACGTCAAGCTAGTGCACTAAAATTGAAGTAGTTGTTATTTATAAACACATTCATACTAAATTCCTCATGTCATTCTTGAAAGATAGGACATGAGTGAGTAATAAGTGCAACCAATAACTTGATTTATTTCATTTAATGATATCTCTTAGACATAAGGATATCAATTGAGGTAATAGATGTGGAGAATCGTCACACTTATGAGGTGTTCGAAAGAACCCATTTGTGAATTTTGGTGTTGTAATTGAAAGATTGACACTAATACCTTGACATCTAGCCTACCCATGATTTTTAGCTAAAAGTTGAATAAATGGCCAAATACCCATTCATGATCCCACACCTATAATTGCATAACCCCAAGGCTTATTCTCAATTGAATTCACTCTTAGCATTCTTCAACGTCAAGCTAGTGCACTAAAATTGAAGTAGTTGTCATTCATAAACACATTAAAACTAAATCCCTATTTTACATTTATGCTTGTTTTATTCACACTATGGGTCATCTTTTAGTAGACTATTAATACTCTTGAGTTTTGAATTTCATGCTTTCACTCCTTGTGGATTCGTCCCCAACCAAAGTTGGGTTATTATATTGACAACGATCGCTTACACCCATTCAAGAGTGTAATTTGAGCGTTATCAGGCATCTGTTAAGGAACTCCAACTTTGATACCCTTATAAGTTGGTCAATACTGCTGCTCTTTTGCCTCTGGCACATTTGGAAGAATAGAAACTCTAATTATTTCAACAATAAATCCTCCCATTCTTCCTTTAAACTTGCATATTCTGAAGCTATTGAATTTTTCCATCTGAATTATGTCTCTGCTTCTAGAATCTCTATCACCATTCATATAGTTTGGAACCCCTCTCTTTCACATCATTTTAAGCTAAATACTGATGGCTCCAGTTTGGGTAATCCGGGGAAAGAAGGTATTGGTGGAGTCATTCGAAATGCCAATAGTAATTGGGTTCTGGGCTTCTCTCAAAGTTAACTTCATGCTACCAATAACTTCATGGAAATTTTAGCTTTTTGGAAAGATCTTTAACTAGTTATTGATCACAACTTAACCCCCATTGTTATCAATGTTGATTCTGAAGATATAATCAAAATGCTACAAGCTGGTAATGCACATTTTAACTCCTACATTCATGATTACAGGTTGATGCTTCCGGTCCAGCATTGTTACAGGGAACAGAACAGAGTGGCATATGCTCTAGCAAAGGAAGGCGCAAAAGAAAGCTTTTGGGATTACTGTAAAGTTTTTGTCTCCCCGCCTCCTTTTGTAACTCATATAGTGTGGGATGATATATTAGGAAAATAATTCTCTAGAACAGTTTCTTCTTCTCAGACGCGTGTTGTGCATCAAACTATGTTTTTTTGGAGTCGGATTGAGCTCCCTTACTTTGCTCTAATCTAATGCATCTCCACTTTATCAAAAAAAAAATTAAAAGTAGAGATAAGTTTCATCTATGACATTTGAGTTCGGAGTCAAAAAGAAAATTTTTTTGATCAAAAACTTCAATGGGGACACTTGATTTGAAAAGAAATCAAAGAGAACAAAACGTTGTAGGCCCAATGACTTGCGAGTCACCTGCTGTCTAGCGACTTTCAAGGCGTAATTTCTGTCTGAATGTGAGTTTCTTTGTTGCAACATGTGAAGGCCTATATAAATCCTCAATTTTGAAGTGTAAAAACATCACTACTCTCATGTACAAAAACATTCTAAACCAATATATATATATATATATGAGTTAAGGTATTCTCAGTAATAAAATATGTTAATGTATATTTTTTATGTTATCTTTTACTTTGAAGTACAAAAATATTACATCAAATTTTAAGCTTAAATATTACGTTCTTTAAATAATTTTATTAATTTTATTTTTAATCTTAACAAACTAATTTTTTAATCTTCTTCATTGTAATTATATTCTACATTCTTTTTTAATTTTTTCTATAAAGGCTTTAGGTTTTCTACTAATTTTGGTATATATTCTCTTACTTGGTTTACTAATCCTAAAAATGATTGTAATTTCTTTTTTGTATCTAATTCTTCTTTTGAATTTTTTATTTTTTGTACTATATGTTGTTGCATTTTTACTCCACTTTTATCTATTTGTATTCCTAAAAATTCTATCTGATTTTTCATAATTTCAGCTTTCTTTTCACTTAAACTTATTCTCGATTTTTCTATTATATCCGTAAATTATTCTAATAATTTTAAATGTTCTTCGTTGGTTTTTGTATATAATAGTATATCATCTATATATACTATACAATTAGGCAAATGTTTAAAATAACTATCCATAAAATGTTGATATCTATCTGGTGCATTTTTATATCCAAATGGTAGTACATTCCATTCATAAAATCCTTGTGATACCGTAAATGTGGTTAATTCCTTAGATTCTTCTTCTAACATTAAATGGTAAAATCCTAATTTACAATCAAATTTACTAAAGTAATTATATCCTTGTATTTGTCTTATTTTTAATATCTTACTTGGTATTAGGTAATTATATGTCATAGTTTTTGCATTTAAATTTCTATAATCAATAACCATTCTACTTTTTCCTATTTTTTGTTCACTATGTTTATTTACTATAAATGCTGGGCTATTATGTTTAGTATTACTTTTTTGTATATATTTTTTTTCTAATAATTCTTCTATGTGCATTTTAAATTCTTTTAAATCGTCAAAATTATATGTTAATGGTTTTTGAGTTATTATGCTATTTTTATCTATTAATTCAATTTTTATACTGGTTTTATGTTTTCCCCATCCTTTTAATGGATCTTCACTATATAAGTGTTCTAATTTTTTCTTAATTATTTCTATCTTACTTATTGAAAATATAGTTATTTTCTTTTTTATTTATTGAAAATACGATCAATTCTATTGTATCTTCAGTATTTTTTATATTTTCTAATTTTTGTGTAATTTTTTCACTTCCTTCTATCCAATCAGTTTTCTTTCTTATTTTATTAGTAACTCTTTTTGCTCTTACTTTCTGTTTACATGGTGTTGTAAATCACCAATCCGTTCTAGTTATTATATGTGGGTATAATTTATCTAAAAACGACATTCCTAGAAGTATATCTTTTGATGTTAGCTCATAATTATAGATTTCTTCTATTGTTAATATTTTATCTCATACTTGTGTTTTTACATTCTTAGCTTTATAAGTAATTAAACTTCCTTCGTTATTAAATTCTTTAACTATTATTGGTGTCTTTAATTTATCCCATTTACTTTTTGGTAAACAATTATATTTACATAAATTAGCTTCTGCTCCTGTATCTATCATAGGCGTATAATATCTACTGTAATACCCTTCTACTACTATCTTCATTATATATTTTCATATCATGTTAAAGCTCTTCTTAAGAATAATTTTTCGTTGTTATATGTTATAGATAATTGTGTATGCTCTATATTATATGGTTTTACTTGTTCTAGCCATTTTATTCCTAATATTATGTCTGTTTTTTGCATTTCTTCCTTTATTTCAAATCCTATTTTTATTTTTCTAACTCCTATTGTTATTTTTTTCTGCTATATTTTTAGTGTTTATTAAGCTTCTTGGTAGATCTGGGCATATATTATTGTCAGATTTTATTTCCTCATTTTTATTAGATATCTTGCTATATAATTTTCTTCTTGTCCTGTATTTAAGAGTATTAAATATTCTTTTTCATTTATCGTTCTTGTTATGTAATATTGGTTTAAATTAGTTGTTGAACTTGTTTCATAACTTGTTCTTTTTTATGAACTTGATGATTCTGATTTTTCATAAGTTATTCTTTTTGTTGTGCTTATTCTATCATTTATTATTTCTAAATTTTCTTCTATATCTATGTCTCTATAATATAATCATTATTATCGATTGTTTTTACAAATTATTCAAAAGGACTTTCTATTTGTATTTTGTTAATTTTATTTTTTCCTGTTATTTTATGTTTTGTTGTTAATATATATAGATTTTTATATCTTGCTATAAATATGTTACTTCCTGGGGTTAGTTCTATTCCTGATATTTTCCAATATAATACTAGTGATTTATCTATATTTTTATCTGTTATTGCTACTGAATAATTCACACTTATTATAAATTTAAGTTTTTGGTATATTAATTGCCTTTTATGGCAGTTATTATACTTTTTTCTATAGGTTTTACAATTCTATCATCTGCTAGGTATAATTCTATTGGTGTATCTATTCCTTCTCTGAAACATGCTTTTATTAATATCTTTGTACCTCCTAGGTGTACGTATTTTATTGGGTCTCTAATTTTTATATGTTTATTTCTTTATTAATTATCCTTTTTGTTACTAGTGGTATACTAGCTTTACCTTTTGCATATCTACAGTCTATTACATGTTCTTTTTGGCTTACTACGTAGTATTCTTCTTTTCTTTTACTAAATATGTTTTTTATTGTTGGTATTTTAAATTTTTTTCTACACTTAAGTCTAATTCTTTTCCTTTTATTTCATGAAATATGTGACTATCAAATATTATTTTTTGATTTGTTCCTTCTTCATTTAAATATTCTTCCTTATTATTATTTTTATATCTTCTTCAGTCATTTAATTCATCTAATTCACTATCTATTTCATTATCTGTTTCATTCTCTGAAATTTCATATATATTATCTTCACTTTCTAATTCATAATCTATATAATCTATCTGCATATATTCTGTATTTTCTATTTTTACTTCTGATATTTGTTTATTTTTTGAGTTTTTAGGTAATTTACAATCTCTAGCTAAATGTCCTAATTTTCCACAATTATAACAAGTACATTCTTTTATAGATTTCTTTTTCCTATATGGTCTTTTATGTTTATAATTTTTTACATAATATCTTTTTCTTCGTTTCTTCTATTTATATTTTGATTTTTTGTATTTCTTATATTTCTTATGCCTTTTTCTTTTCTTATAATATCTTTCTTCGCATCCAAATTGAGGTGCTATTTTATCTTTGCAACATGCTAAATTTCTTATTAATGTTTTTTTCATTTTTATTTCTTCTCTATATTTTTCACATAGGTTTCTATACCATTGTTGTAAAAATTTTATTCTTGCTCCTAGAGTATCTACTATTTTTGCTTCATCCCAACTCTTTATTATTTTTGAACTAAATGGTTCGGGTAATTTATTAAAATGTAATTTTCTTATTTCTTTACTTTCTTCTATATTATATGTTCCTTTATAATAATATTCTTTAAATGCTCAAGTATACTAATCTATGTAACACATATTACATATTGCTAATTTTAACATTAAATTCCTATTTGTATCTTTCTCTTCATTTTGTTCTTCTTCTGTTGTTGTTATGCTGCTAAATTCGTCTTTTATAGTTATTTCATATTTTTTAATAATTCTATAGGTGTTAATTTAGTTGTAGTTGTTGATGATGTTCCTTCTGTAGGTTTATCAGTTCTTAATACCTTCTTACTATTTTCAGTTAAATTTGAAAACCATAATTTCACTGTTCCTATTAGTGTTCTTTCTATATATTTTAGTGCATCTGTTACATTTATATTATTATCTAATAATTGTTTTGTTATATATCATATCCATAATTGTATTGTTTTTTCTGTATCTATTACACAATCTAAGTCTAAAAAGTTATAATTTTTATTAACTATTTGTTTCGGTGTCCATTTTTCTAATATATTCTAACATTTCTTAATTTGAATAATATCCATCTGGGTAATTATCTAGATATAACTATTCTATCTAATTTATAGTTTCAATTTCATAGTCTAATACTTTTTCTAATATTATTCTCTTAATATCTATGATTTCTATATCTCTAAGTATATATAAGATTAAGATTTTAAGATTATCTATCATTTAAAATTGGTTAAATACTTCATTATAATATTTGTTTTAATCTCATTAATTCTTCAATATTTTCAATAAGAAATTGTATATATATTTTATATCTATTTTCCAAAATTCTAAATATACATAATTTATCATAGTTAGTGTGTGGGTTTGATATGTAAGTATTTATAAGAGTAGTTCGGTAGGTGTGCTATATAATTAATTCTAGTCATAAAATATCTATCAAATATTTTTTCCAATATGATTTTTCTTATATCTACTAATTCTATATCCTTAAATATATATAAAACGAGTATTTTAAATTTATCTACCATTTCGTCAGATAAATAATTATCCATTTTTCATAAAATTACTATTTTCAAAATATTCCCTTCAATCATGCACATAACAAAATATGATCACTTTAGATTGCTATATACTAGATTATTCTTAAATATCATATTCTTCGGTCACTATTAGCATGATAATCTGGATACTTTTCCCTTAAACAGCGCCTCTACTCTGGTTACTCCCCTATCACAGCTTTCTTGCCTCACCGGTTCCACCTTTAGGATGGCATAGTTCTTAGGGATTTTTCTCCTTTTCTATTTTGCTAATAAACTTCTTAACATGCTATTTTTCGAATAATTCTACTATAAAGCAACTAACATAAACTTATTTTATCATATCATGATTGTTAGTATTTGATAAATAAGTATTGTTAAATTTTTTTTAATTATCAAAATAACTTAAATATCATTAAAACTGTTAATCTCATAAATGAGTTGAATTATATATAATTTTTAATTTTAATAATTCAAAAATAAAGGAGAAAGATGAAGTGAAAACTAGAGGAAAGCGATGGAGAGAAGTGGCAAAGAGAAAAAGATAAAAAAAAATAATATATTTAAGAGCTATAAATTTGAAGTATTGTTGGAACTGGAGAAAAATATTAGAGATAAAAAGGTAAATATCTTGATCAAACTTAAAAAAAATAATCTAAAAAGTAAAAAGTTGGGATACCCAGTTTCTCAATTCTTACCTTTTTAATCAATTTTTAGTATTTTTTAAGTACTTACTCCGTATGAAAAGGAATAACCAACTTTTCTTTTTAATCTGTTTTAAAAAGAATGACTTTTTTTTTTACAATACTTTAATTTCAACTTTCCACATAGCATGTTTAGGACCATAAGATTAAAGGACATTTTGGTATATTTGATACAATTTTAATTTAAGGCCATAAAATTTAAAATCATTTTTATTTTCTTAAATTTTATGATAAGTCAAAGTAGATCATTTTTTTTTAAACGAAAAAAGTTCCTTTTAATTTTATGAAATACTTAAACAAAAAAAAATTAAAAGCTAAATTGATCAAATGTTAATTCTATCGAGAAGAGCGTTATAAAACAACTCATGCAGTGATTCTATGATTAGCTTTTCAGGAAATTTTCAATTTCAACAAAATCTTTCAACCCCCACCCCTCCGCACCCCACCCCCACCCCCACCCTGCCCCCTTCTTTTAGAGATATAGGGAAAAGATACAATAATTTTTATCTTTTAACATGAGTTTATTGCACTAATTATGGAGCAAAATAATTTCATTAAGTAATTGTAGTAGCTTCTCTTAATTGGCTACCCATTAATTTTTATACTAGTTTATGATACGCGCTTTGTATGTATATTTCACGTCAAAGAATTCAATTTCATAAAATTACTTTAATATTATAAAAGAAAATTTTTTAACTTCTCTCTGTTTAGCCAATAATTTTTCCATTAAAAAAAAATATCATAATCAACAATCCATGAACTCAAGTTAATTAAATTCCTAAAAATTACTTCCTACATTTAAAAAAGAATGACCTACTTTTATTTTTAATCCATTGAAAAAAGAATGATCCCTTTCCTTTTTTGGCAATACTTTAATTTCAACTTTCTACATGACATATTTATCAACCACAAGATTAAAGGACATTTTGATACATTTGACACTACTTTAATTTAAGGCCACAAAATTCAAAAGTATTTTTTATTTTTTTAAACTTTGTGTTAAGTCAAAGTAGATCATTCTTTTTTAAACGGAGGGAGTATTAGATAATGGAAAACATACATGCTAGTACTATATATTCTTCTCAACTTCCACATGAGCAACTAATGCCTATCTATAACAACTATTATTTATTTTTGTAGTTAAAACCTTAAAAATAAAACACACACAAAGAAAAATGAAAAAGTAAATTAGCTTAGACCCAATATAGCAAATGAAGGGGATCAAGAAACTTGAAGTATCAAAATGCAGATCGTTTCAGATAGTTTCCTCATTATGAAGCGTCGTCATTGTTAGGATTCATTTATATATTCCAAATCAACAACACGAGACGTTGAATTCTTTTCCAATTTTAACGTAAACATTGCACCTTAAAGCTACAAATATAAATTCTATTTGATATTATTCGCTACAATTCCTCTAGATAAATCAACGATAAGATCATGATAATTATATAAAGAAGTTTATTAGACACATGTTTTTCTTACTTATTGTACTTTTATGAATTTAAAATAAATGATAAAATAAACTTCAATACTTATATTTGATATTCATTATGTATGCTCCTATGCGGAAAAAAAAAAAACAAACCAAACCTACTACAAATTCACACCAAAGTTCCACATCAAAAATTAATACCGACTAATGAAATTATGGCTAAATATAGGCATGCCAATATTTGTTAGTCACATTATATTATTTTTTGGCATTTCATTTTCATCATTATCAACACTTAACAATGTCAAAGATGAATCTCGAAGGAGTCCAGAAGCATAGGATCTTACCCTAAGCTGAAACGTACACTTCTTAGTCAAGTCTTTGACATAAGTCAAATTTTTAGAATATTAAAAGCATTTTTTTTCTTTTTAGAAAGGTGTTTATTTTAGAAAAGTATGAAATTTGGACAAATTTTAGGGAGAAAATAAGTTTCTACGAAATAGTAGAAGCTATTTTGTAGAATTTAAAAGAAATAATTTTTCTCCAAAAACTCTTTAGGAAGGTTATACTAATGCTAATTAAAATTGTGGTCTCTATAAATAGCACAAGGTTTGTATATATGCAAATAATCCATCACCTTAAGAATTTTTCTTTTTTTGAACCACTTCTTTCACATTTTTATTGAAACATGTTTTTGTTTATTTTTCTACTCTCTGAAATTACTAATGTAATCGATTATCCTTATTCTTCATCTTTTTTAAATTCATAACTTTCAATTTCCTCTTCATAAAATTCATCTCTTACATAGTGATGTAGTTGTTTACACAGTATAATCAGTACTAATTTAGAAACAAAAAAAAAGAATGTTAAGTACCAAACAAACATACTTCAATTACATGTTTTCACGAGATAAAACTTTGATGAAATTAAATATGAAGTTAAGTACTCGTGTTTCAATTTACTATTTTAATAACTACATAATTTACATAAAATGATCTTGTTTTATCTCACTTCAGTCTCTTCTTCATAAAACATACTATGTAAACTTTTTACACTTCTCCATAGCCACAAATTGAGCACAAAATATTGTCTCTGATAGATCCTCGACTCAAGACAAAAATAATTATACTTGAAGTATAAGAAATAGTAGACAATAACAAACCAATAAAATTATCTCAGAAGTTGTAACTGGAGAAGGAAATAAAGGTACACATCTTTGACAAAAAAAATAGGAAAAAAAGTGCAAAAAATATCTATACTCTGGCGAAATTTGCAGTTACGCATCCTGAACTTGCGGGGGTCCTATGACCCCCCTAGACTATTTTTTATCGTATTTAACTGGCATATATTTAACACTTGGACCATTGCATGTATTTCACGCACATTGAACGCGTGAGAAAAAAATATTTGATAAGGAGAAAATAAATGTCAGTTACATACGATACAAAAATAGTCTAACCCCCGCAAAGTTCAGGGTGCGTAACTGCAAATTTCGCCTAAGTACAGGTATTTTTTGCACATTTTTTCCAAAAAAAAAAAATACCAAATTCATTCAACTTTTTTTTTTCAATCGTGTCACCTCTTGTGCCAACAAGGAAAACAAATCGTTGTTACACCAAAACAAAGGGTGTTGTTAGTATTGGGTCAACATTTAAAGCTTACATCTTCAGTCATTAATATAGAATCATGTATAACAATTAGAATCACGTATCACAAGTCATAGGTTATAACTTATTATAAACTTTCAGAACATACTAAAAATTTTACAAACTTATCTTAAATTATAAATAAATTTATTTTTAATCACAGACATCATTAAAATTTTAATTCGTAAGAAAATTTATATTTAAACCTGTTTTACACTAAAAACCTTTTAAATTAGCAGTTGTTTATCAAAAATAGATGATAATTTATTATTCTAAACTTCAAAACATGTTAACATAACACAAAAAAAAAAATCTTCTCAGTTAGCAATAATCTATTAAGAATATATGAAAATTCTTTATTGTAAACATCAAGAATATACGAAAATTTTTAAAAATTTACCTCAAACTACAAGCATAGTTATCTTGTCAATCACAAATATTATTAAGTTCTCACCACAAAACATGTCTAAGGCAATTATTTATCAATAAGATATGATAATTTAATATTGTAAATTTCAAGAAAATAGTAAAATTTTACTGTCATTATTGAAAATTTTAAGAAAATACAAAAATCACAAAAAAAAACTTCTCAATCAGCAATTGCTTATAAAAAAAAAATATATATATTATTGTAAACATTAATAAAATACCAAAAATATTTCTAAAACAAAGTTATCTCAAATCACAAGTAAATTTAGCTCTTCAATCATAAATACTATTAATTTTACAAGTAAATTTTCGTACACGTTTTTTTTTTCTTTCCTACAATTCTGATGTATCCTAAAATATAAATATTTTGTGAATTCCCAAATACAGTCAAACTTCAAAATATATGGTAAATTTTACCTACTTATACATGTTTTTCTTTTCTTTTTTTTCCTCCCTACAATTCTGAAGTGTTTTTTTCTTTAAAAAAATTACATGGAGTAGCATACATAAGACTTAAATTATAAAAAAAAAAAATAGCAACATTTATATGAAATTATAATGTGTAACAAAAATAGCATTATTTTAATAGTGATCCCCTACTTTACCGCCATAAAAAAGTTACCGTGTATAGGTTCTCCTTTTCACGCTTTTCTTCTTCTCTTTATTTAAATTTTTTGCCCCTTTTTACGCCATTCACAGAGTTTTCGCTTCCAATTTTTTTTATTTAGCACGGTTTTAGCACGATCTGATGAGGATTGTATTCCTCTATTTCAAGTAACTAATTAATTCTGTTATTGCATGTTATCAGTTTCTCCATTATTTTGGTACTACAATCCATTAGCAACTTTGATTTTAAGGTTTTAATGATCTAATGATTGAACACACCAAAATCGCGAACAAATAGGGGTATACCACCTATTAATTTGGTGTATTATTATGCACCATCTTTTAGTCTTAAATTAACTCAAGACGATGTAGTTAAAGTTATTTCTAATGCTATACAGTCGAAGAAATCTGAGAGTACGAAGGAGATTAGGTCCAAGTTTCGTAACGACCCGGTGAAGATGGATGATATTTAAAAAAAAATAATTGAAGAAAACTCCTTCTCCGAAAGAACAAAAAATATAAACATATGACAAGAAAAGAAAAGCCAAAGAAATTGCAGAGGCAAGAAAGGTTGATGACGATGTTGAGAACTCTTCTGCTAATGAGTCTAAAGAAGACATGAAGGAAGAGGTATTTTTTCATTGTAAATGTATTTTTTATTTACTGTTATGTATTTAGAAATTTTAGTAAAGTTTTTATCAAAGTTGGGAGTAATATGTATTTTTTCAGGGATTTTATATGTATTTTATGTTCTACTGATATATATTTTAGGGATTGCAGTAAGCTAATTTGTGGAGATGATATGTTAAATATATATTTTTTATTAACATGTATTTTTTTATAAAATTTGGAAAGCTACCATGTTTATTTGTATTTTGTATATTAGATGAATTTGCTAAGTTAAATGTATGAAAAATATATTGTTATATGAACTACTCATGAAGAGTTATTTGGCTATTTGAATTTTTAGTATAATTGATATGTATTTTCAATATTCTGAAATGTTGAAATATGCAAATAATTTTTGTTGAGAAGTACATTTGAACTTTTATTTGTATTTTTGTTAGGTTTAATATACATTTTAAGGTATAGGGTAGCATTTGTATGTTTATACATACATATCAAAATTCATATGTATTTTGCTTTAGTGATGATTTTGTATTTTTGTTCTGTTCAAAACATATATCCATGCTATATGTATTTTTTTATGTATTGATTGTGTTTTATTGTTTTTTACAGTTTAATAAGGTGTAATTTTAATATGTATTTTATGTTCTGCTGATATGTATTTAGTGATTGCAGTAAGCTAATTTGTGAAGATGATAGGTTAAATATATATTTTTGGTTAACATGTCTTTTTTTTATAAAATTTGGAAAGCTGCCATGTTTATTTGTATTTTGTATATTAGATGAATTTGCTAAGTTGCATGTATGAAAAATATATTGTTATATAAATTACTCATGAAGAGTTATTTGGTTATATGTATTTTTAGTATAATTGATATGTATTTTTAGTATTTTGAAATGTTGAAATATACAAATACTTTTTGTTGAGAAGTACATTTGCTCTTTCATTTGTATTTTTGTTATGTTCAATATACACTTTAAGGTATAGGGTAACATTTGTATTTTTATACATACATATCAAATTTCATATGTATTTTGCTTTAGTGATGATTTTGTATTTTTGTTCTGTTCAAAATATATATGGATGTTTTATGTATTTTTTGATGTGTTGGTTGTGTTTTTTTTTTTTATAGTTTAATAAGGTGTAATTTTATTTTGTATAGGTAGTGCGTGATGAAATATTCATTGTACGAAAACATTCAAGATTGCACCATATATGTGCTCCTACAGTGATAATAATATTCATAGAAGTTTACGGGCCATATTAAACA
The DNA here is from genome assembly GCF_002878395.1 of Capsicum annuum. Lineage (NCBI taxonomy): Eukaryota > Viridiplantae > Streptophyta > Magnoliopsida > Solanales > Solanaceae > Capsicum > Capsicum annuum. The sequence goes on from NC_061121.1 coordinate 192,082,575, forward strand.
AGGAGCAGTACAAATATTTTTGTGACAGTAACATTTTTGGGTATTCATGAAGAAGAAACATTGTGTAGTTCAAGCACAGTTGTGCAGATGTGTTATGTCCCGCGAGATAAAGGGTAGTTCTTCTGTGATAGTCATTCAGACTAATGTCACTTCTCTTCATTTTACTTCTAGGGAATTTGCTATTATTACTGGGTTGAATTGTGTCAGTAATAGGTACGACTTCGTTTTTGACGAGGATGTACCAAACAGGTTTGTTGAGAAGTATTTTAGCAGTTCAAAATTTATACAAAAAAGATAATTATTTCTAGTAGTCAAGGACAAAGTTTGGGGGAAGAACAATGATGAGGATGCTGAGAAGTTTGCAATTCTGTATTTCCTTCATTCTTTTATTTTATCTAACGATGATGTTGTAGTTATACCCCGACTTCATTTTGATTTGATGGAGAGTGGTAGTTATAAGGATTTTTCATAGGGAACTTTATCATTTGAGGATCTATCTAGAAGTTTGAACAATAGGTTAAAAGCTAGTGGAAAGTTTAATTTGATACAGGGAATGCCACTGGCTATTCAAGTGTGGCTTTATGAGTGTTGTTTGAATGTTCCACGAAAGGTTGCTTTCAAGGTTGATAACCGGATTCTCCAATTATTAAATTGGAAGACAAATGCACCTCGACCATGCTTCGAGTATTTGATGGATGCTATGTTTAACGAAGATGGAAAGGTTCGTAGTTAATAAATACATATGTATTAATATGAATTTAATAGTCTACATAAATGCATTTGATCTACAATTATTTAACAGATACTTTAGCATATTTTATCTATATTCCTAGGTTGTATTTAAGAACATTGAGCCAACTCAAAGGAAAAAATGTCAAAGTTTGAAATACCAGAGAAGGATAAAGTTGATGATGAATGTTCAGTTGATTTGGATGATGATTTTCAGGATTCACTACCAAAAAAAATTTATGAACGCTCAAAAAATAAACAAAAGGATAATTCATCAACCTCCGCAGTGAAGAAACGATTGAGAAAATAGGCACACAATATAGTTGATAAGCATACCCCAAAAAGGACACCACCTTATTGTGCTGCAAAGGTTGCCAAAGTGAAGACACTAATTTTTAAGTCTATTCAAACACGACAGGCAACTGCTTCAAAATGGCAAACTGTGAAACAAATAGCTAGGATAAATTTTCCTTTGGTACTATCAAAGTCGAAGAGTCCTGTAGAGGAAGAAGTCATTACTTCAAAGAAAGTTTTTGAAGCATTCCGTGATCAGGTAAGTTTTTTGTCAAATACGTGCGTAAATTAAAAAAAAATTATATATTAATTTTGTATGAAAATAGGTTTGTCGAGAGTTGAAAGAAATTCATAGACTAGTAAAGACAAAGTTCGATATGATTCTGAAAGCAATTGAACAAAGTAAAGTAAAAATTTTACTATTTAAATATTCTTTAAAAAATTTATCTGATTTGCATATGTATTCTTAGTGGACTTATTTATACAAATATAGTATACATATGTGAATATTGTGTTATAATTGTTCAATGTCATTGCATATATATTTTGTAGGAACAGTGTGCAGATACGGAATATGAACAGGCAAATATTGATGATGGTGGTTTAGAGACATCTGGACAACACTACAGTCCTGATGTTGTTCAAAATTCAGATAAGATGTTTGACGTTACAAACGTTAAGGTAAAATTTTTAATATTCAAATCTGGTTTAAAATCCTTTTCTGATTTACTTATGTATTCTTAGTGGATTGACTTATACACATACAGTATACAAATGTAAATATTGCTTAATAATTGCTCAATGTCCTTGCATATATATTTGTAGGAATAGTGTACAGATAAAGAACCTAAACAACCAAATATTGATGATGGTGGTTTAGAGACACTGGACAACACTTCAGTCCTGATGTTGTTCAGACTTCGGATAAGATATTTGATAGTACAAAGGTAAATATTTAACTTATATATATGTATTTACAAGCACATTTAAATGTAATTCATTATGTTTATTTTGTATTTCATGTTCATATATATATGAGTATATACAGTTTCAGTTAAACATTCATTTGAAAAAAATCATGTAGTGTACATATGTATTTTTGAAACTTCTGTTATAGCAATATGTATTTTTAGGTTGATTGCAAATTTTATACTTAGTGTAAAATAGTGTATTTTTAGTTTTGTATATACATATGTATTTTGAGAATGATGTTATACCATTATGTATTTTTAGTGAATTGGAATATACATATTCAATATGAAAAAAATGTATACATATACAGTGAAGCTCAAGTATTAATAGTTTATTGAATTTGTATTTGTATTTGTAGAAATAATATAAAGATAAAGATCCTGATCACCAACATATGGATTATGCTGGTGCCGAAACATCACCTCAATGCTTTAGTTCCAATGTTGTTCAGAATTTGGGTAAGAAGTTGAATGGTACAAAGGTAAATAATTAACTTTGCATATGTTTATTCATTTGATTGCACATATGTATTTTTGTACCTCGCATTTATATGTTCTTTTATATATATGTATATAAACATATACATCTGGATGTGTGTTTGATGTTATTTTACCTTTTTTACTTGTCTGCAAGGGATGCATTGATTTGCATTCACATCAAATAAAAGATGAAACTGATTCTCAATTTTTAATCTTTGATGAGCTGCTCCGAAGTATAAATTTGAATTATATACATTCTGAGAAGGTTGTTCAAGATAATTGTCAAGTATGTATAATGAATATATCTTTGAGTTTATGTGAGGTAATAATGCACAGAACAATTATATTTTTTCTTTCATTTTTTCTAGACCAAGGATAAAAAATTGATGAAATAATTTTATCTAATTTACAATTTACAATTCTCAATGAGCTGCTACCGAGTCTACATGCCTACCAGAGACAGCATCATCGTAAATTCATCGATAAACCGTGAAGAAGAAACTCCTGATGAGAATTTGAATGATAAACATTTCTAGACTGTTGTTGAAGATCATTGTTGAGTATGTATAATGAACATATTTTTGAGGTTATGTGAGTTATAATGGATAGAACAAATTAATTTTTTTTTCATGTTTTGTAGATCAATAAAGAGGATGCTAGATTGAGTGCAAATACATCGGTGCATAGAGAGAATGAACTTTGTATAGAGGAACAAATTCGGACACTTCCTAAAACTCATGTACTAACCACTGATGAACAAAGAGATGAGTCGGTTTGGCCTGATTCACAAAACACAATTTCTGGTGAGCTGCTACCTAGTCTGAATGTCTAACGTAGAAAAAGTATCATAGTTTATCCCTCCGCAAATCATGAACAACAAATTCCCAAACAAAAAATAAGAATTAGGCGATTGTCCAAATTCATGGAGTCCCCATACACGATTAAGTTTGGTTCAGCAGCTGGTAAGTACACTAAGTTATATATGTATATGTTAATGTAATATGTTTTGCAAATACATTCTTATAATTAACATGTTTGTATTCTGTAATTATAAAGGGAGCTTAGCAGGGCAAATACGTATATTATCTCAGAAACATCCATTTATTTCTCATCCGATTGATGGGATAGTGGACACGAAGATTGTCAACAAGTTCATGGACTGAATTTCTGTCAACCTTCTTAAAGGTCATGCTAAAAGGTATTTTTTTGAAATGTTTAAAATTATTTTTTTATTTTATTAGGTTTTCATGATTTACCATGTATTGAATAAAAAACAAGAAGGAAAAAGTGGAATATTACAATAGGAGCAAATCAACCATTCCAATGGGCAATGATGCATTTCGGAGTTGAAACTGTTGAAGATAAAAATCGATTCTACACTTGGAGTTCTCTGATCAGTCATGGACAGAGTCAGTTAGTATATTATTTTAATATATTTTTCTTTAGAGTTGAAACGCTACTTGAAATACATATAATATTACCTACAAATACATATGGTAGTACACATGTATTTTTACTATATTTTTATTTACTTACATATGCTTTGTTAAAAATACATATATAATTTATTAATATACATATGATGTGTTCTACGAAATCATATCCTGTTGCATATACTCTTTTCTTACATTGTCTGTATATAAGTAGTTTACAAATGAAATTATACATACGCAGTTCTTAGACTTTAAACTAAAAATACATATGTATTTTACCTTACATACACATGCTATTTTTGTATACAACTTGTTTTAATGTTCTAAAAATTGTGGTATTAATTATTGCAGTAAATTGATGTTTGCGTGTACCATGTACACATACTCTGTGGCTGGTACAACCTGATATTATTTTTAAAAATTTAAATTAAAAAATATAAAAAACAAATATATAAATGCTTTGCTACAAAAAATGCAAAATGTATAATTTGGTATGTTGTAAACACAACTGCAAAATACAAATATACATATTTGCTAACTACTTATGTATTTTGTGCTTACTGCATATGTGTCATTATAAATACAACAACAGAGATTAATACCAACAAATCCCATACTGTATATTGCTTATTGGATATGTTTAGTAATAGAGATTAATGCATATGTATTTAATAGTGAAAATTGAATACTGCATTGTTTACTGGATATGTACTTTTTTTACATAACAAAATATTCATTAGCTTTAACAATTCATTAAAGCACATACGTCCACAAATATTTATATATACGAATAAAATTAAATTCATAAGTTTAAATTCCACAAATCTAAAAGATCATACCGTCATACGAGTACACAAAGCCTCGGTCTCTTTGAGTATGTCATTAAATTTTTCAATGAGAGTTGTGAATGTATATGAAGCCTCTTGCTTATTTTCATAATTTCATTTTTCAAACAGCAACCGAACTTCTTCTAGAAAATCATAAATTGACAGTTCTCTAGCTGATAAAAGTACTCCATTTATTGATTTAGCAATGTTTTAAGTCAAAGTCCATCTCGGTGAACTGTTTCATAGGACCTAGCCCACTTTTCGTAACCAGTCAATTCCAAATATTTCTTCACTCTAATATCAACTGCCTCAACCTTTTCCATTAATATGTAAAATTTTGACTTCAAATATGTTTTGGTTATTGTATAAAATATCTCCGATAACACATCGTGTGACTTTCTGGAAAAAAAATTTACGTTTCCCCATAGATTCCACATACATGCATAATGCGGAACATCTTTGTACACATCACCAACAGTCTTTATGATGCTTGAATTCTGATCAAAGACAACACACATGTTTTTCCTTTCCCCGTATGCTTCCTTTAGATTCTTAAAGAACCAAGTCCAAGATCCATCATTTTCTGAATCAAGCACACCATATGTCAAAGGAAATATATGACCTGCATGTATAAACACATTTTGCGCAGTAAAATATAAATACATATAGTAACTGCATATGTATTTATCAAAACTACAGTTTCAAAAAACTATATATTTTATCAAAAAATAATTTCAATTACAAATAGTAAAATGTAAAAGTACAACGCACACATACATTATCAATTATATATGTTTCATTCAAAAAGCTTTGAAAATATATGTATTTTATAGAGATTTGTATATATCTGATATAGATTTGTATTTTCAAGTGATATGCATAAATACATATAAACATACAAGAAGGACTACAATGTAAATATAAAATAAAACTAACCTGCTCCATCCATCGTATTGGCAGTTACAAATGTCCCAGTATACATTCCTCTCAGATGACTACCATCAACAACTGCGATAGGTCTATAATGATCAAATCCTTTAATGAATGCACAAAGAGCTATAAATACACACAAGAACTCATTTCATCCGTCTTCTTCATTCTTATATGTGACTCAGGATAGGTATTGTTCAAAATATATAAGTAGGATGATAATTTATCGTAAGATACTGATGGTTTACCCCTCAATTCTTATAACGCTATTTCCTTGGCCCTCCAACATAATGTGTATGTCAAATTCATACCAAACTCTTCCTTTATGTCATGTTTGATTTCAGTCGTACTGTATTTTCATTTCTAGTTTTTGAATTTTTGTTTAACGATACCACCTATCAACATACTAGTAGCATACATCTTTGGATAAACCTTCTGAAGGGGAAAGTATGTTTCGGTATGAATTCTCTAATTCTAAACATTCCAGAATCTCCCATACCAGAGGCACGACATAAGTATTCACAGTTACCTGATTTGCAAACCAATGTATAACTGCATCCAACAAATTTTAATACAATCAAAATACATATCCAAACTCATTTTAAACATGAACAAATTAATCTAGAATGTACTTACCATTTCTTACTTGACCTTTCACTTCGCGTTTGAAATTTTTTCCTAATTGTATAATCCTTCATGACTGACTTTAAATTTTTTTCGTCAAGTATACCTGGTCTTCCTTAATATTTTTGTGATGTGGGTCTGAGATAATCACCTGAACCGTATCCATCTCAAATACATCTAATACTGTTGTATTTTTATAAACCACCAAAGCACACAGTAGATGTATTTAACACTTTATGCAAATTGTTACAAATGTCTCTTCTTTCAACAACGCATACAGATGAACTTGCAAAGGTGCTCGCAACATCTTTCTCCAAAATGCTTACATATAAAGGAAGACAATTCATGTCTTGTATCTTTTTTTTCTTCAAAATAAACACCTTTAAACCCATATCATTATGTATTTGAATTTTCCCTGCATTACCACGGATTTGATATTCCACTTGAATACGTTTGCCGCTTAAATCCACATTTAAGTGAGATACCAAAAGATTGTGCAGTTCATTAAATGATGTTGACGTGCTCAATAATATTTCATCAGTGACGTACTCTTCATAGTTTTTTTTTCATACGTTCACCTTCCAGGGGGCTTCAAAAGAACTGGTATGCTTCCCATTTCTAACTTATTTCACCTAAAATACACAAATATACATATCTGTAAGCTATCAATTATTACAACATACACTTTCACACAAAAAAATTAAAATAAAATTCTACAGTTATAAACGTAAACAATATATACTTACACAACCAACAACTACAACCTAAAATACATTTACAAAATATTTGCTAATCTTAAAATACACGCAGAGGGAGATTTTCCAGACAAAATACAATTACAAATTATTTATTCAACGTTAAATACAATCAAATTCAGAATCTCCAGAATCAAACACAACAAAAATATATATAAAAGAACTTTTCAGATATACAGATATACTCTCAAATTTTGAGAAGCAAAACACCAAAAAATAGAATTTGATCAATTTGAAAACTGATTTTGATTACTTTTTTGTTCTATCAGTTCAAATTATTGTTGAATTAACTTTACCTCAAAATTTCTTTTGAAAATATTCATAAACAAATTAACGAAGACGTGAAAAATTTGAACGAAGTAGCACAAATAGATCAATAAAAAAATTTCGAACAAAATAACTGTAACTGTGGAGAAAAAATTTAAGAATAAATTCCTTTTTTACTATTTCATAAAACCTGATAAAATTGATATGAGAAAAAATATTACGATTTAATACTTTCAACAATAATAAAGGATGAATTTACAACCAATAGTTAAATTCAGACAAATTATCCAAAAGAAGATACATTTGATCGTTGAATTCGATGAAACTGATCGATGATTTTGATTGAATAGAAGAAGGTACACTTGAATTTGATTGTTCAATTAGAAGAAATTAAAGATTCAACGGCTTTTGATTTTGATTTTTTTTGTATGAACACGTTTCTCTGAAACTGAAATTTGAATTTGAATACTGTTGTTAAGAAATAACAAAAATCATATGATTTATGAGGTTTTAATGGGATTGGAATCTGCACATTTAATTTAAGTTAATTTTACCATATTTACCTCAACTGATTTCAATTAATTATGGGCAGTAAAATCATTTTTATTTGTATTTTTTATAGCAACAGCTTGATAAAATACAAAATACAAGTTGCTACCTTAGGTAATTATGAAAGTGTTGCTATGAATCTCATAATTAAGGTGTTAAGTATGTTATTTGTGAATTTTGCCCATATTTTCTTTTGACACCAACAAAATTCAAAAATATAATTTTTGGGGGGAACTCATAAATATATGGGGATTCAAAATCCTAAATATATGGTAAGTTTTTCTATTACCCATTTATACAAGGTTTTTTCTTTTTAGAAAATCCTAAATATATGGTAGATTTTTCTATTACCCTTTTTTACAAGTTTTTTTTCCTGGAGTATTTTGACATTGTCGTTTTTGTACCAACAATGTTTTTTAATACCATTCATGCCAATTAAGATTTCTTTGCCAATGATTTTATAACAAAAAGGTTTAAAAGTTGTAACCAAGTCTAATCCTTTTTCTAAAATTCTTTTTCATATATTTTAGGACCCATATATATTTTTACCATATATTATTAAGTTTTATGGGCTTTTGGACTGTAGGTGACAAAAGAGTTTTAAAATGAGATGTAGGTGACATAAGTCTTAATTATTAAGTGGAGGTGACAATTACTTTATTATAGATTTAAAAAGTTTGGTAAGTTTAAGAGTAGCCCAAGAGTTTTTAAATTTACACGTTGATCTAAATATTTACCTAATATAATGGAAAACAGAGGGAAAAAAGGCATCTTTCTCTCTCTTCTCATCCATTGTTATTTTCTCTCTCTTAGCCATTTTTGTTGTTTATTGTTGCTGCTGCTTTATTCATCATCTTCTACTTCATTATCATCTCCATCTTCTTCTTGTTGACCATTGACGTTGTTGTTGTTTTTGTTACCGTTATTGTTGCTATTTGACCATTTTCTTAGGTCAAATCTTGTTTCGTACATCACTTTCCACTTTGGCATTACTTCATAGGAGACTTTGGTAAGTCAAATTATGATTTTTAGTTGAATTTTTCATCTGAGTAACTGCTATTGTGCTGTTTTTCCAACAATGGACAGAACCCAATCATGAATCCAACATAAGAGCCATCTGTTTAAACAGATAAATCATCTGTTGCGACAGATGAGACATTTGCTTTAATGAAAGACTGATATGTTGGATTCATGTTTATAGTTCTATAGGACGTAACATAAATCGAACAGATGGGTCATCTGTTGCAACAGATTATTTATCTAGTTAAACAAGTTAGTTATCTGGTGCAACGTGATAAATATCTGTTACAATAGATTATAAACCTGTTGCAATAGAACCTAAACTCGATTCCAACAGCCGTGTTGTCTATTGCAACAAGGTAAATATCTATTGTAATAGATTATTAACCTGTTGCAACAGAACTCAAACTCAATTCCAACAGATAATAAATATTTATTGCAATATATTAGTAGTTTGTTGCGATAGAACTTGACCTCGGTTCCAAAAGATCATAGTATGTTGCAATAGGTAAGTCATCTGCCGCAACAAGTTAATTATTTGTTGGAACATGTCACTCATCTGTTGGAATCAGCTTCAAAGGTACCTCAGTACTGTTACATCAATCCCAATAGATATATAGTCTGTTGCAATGTATGAATCACCTGTTACAATAGATCACTCATTTGTTAAAATTAGCTTCAGGAGCGTAACATGAATCTCAACAGGTAAGTAATGTGTTGCTACTGATTACACATCTGTTAGCTTCAGGAGCGTAACATGAATTTCCCATCAAGGCTATGTTTGAAATAAGCCAGAATTATGGCAAATTTTTTAACGAAAGGCATGTGCAGTTCAAGTGCCCCAAAAAAGTACCTAATTTGTTCTCGAAATCGAAAAAATAATATCAACGAGCGTCAGTTTGGGGAATAGGTTATTATTTCATAAAATAGAAGATTACAAATTCCGTATCACCGGTCACGGTAATGTTGCCACGATCAATCTTCAAACAAGATCTTGTACGTGCAGAGTTTTTGACTTGGATAAAATACCTTGTCCATATGCTATGACAGCACTTCGAGCTCAATACGATCATAAATATGGAGTTGAAGTTTATGAGCACTCCTCTCAATATTATTTAGTGGAAAAATATAAAATGACATATAGTGGGCATATTACTCTGGTGCCTTCCAAAGAATCTTAGGTTGTTTCTACAGAGCTTATGGGGAGATTATTACCTTCTCCATATATTGACCCAAGCACTATCAAATTGGGAAGAAAGCTATATAATAGGAGGTGTAGAGTTGGAGAATCATTTTCATCAAGAAGAAACAAGTGCTCCATATGTAAGCGCGCTGGCCACAAAAGAACACATGCCCAGATCATAATCCGCCATGATCGTTGTAATTGCAAAAACTTGTGTTGTTGTTTGTGGTGTACTTTTATATATTTAAATCATTGTTGTGAACTTAATTTTATCATTTATTATATATATATAAGATATCTTTTTTAATAACTTATGCATCACTAAAAAAAGGCAAAACATGAACTAAACAATACAGCAGACCATAAGTATTTTCAACAGATTACCAATCTATGGCAACAGATGAACATTAGCTGGAAGAACATAAAAAAGTTCCATAAAATTGGAATATTTTCCTCCAACAGATGATAAATCTATCGCAACATATGGATAATCTGTTGATAGAAACCCAACTGATGACCAATCTATTCCAACACATAGTCCATTGGTTGGATGAACTCAAAAGTCAAAATTGTTATTGCTACTGGATTCAAAATTTCTCCTTACCTCCAACCGTCGACATGTTAACATGTAAAATATTTAGAAGAAGAAATAGATAGAATAAAAATTGACTAAGAATTAAAAAGCCAAAGTCGACTAAAAATAAATTTTTCATTAAACGAAAAATAAAATACATTAGGTGTAGATCTGATATAAAAAAATTAAAATACATATGCTAAAAGAAAGAACACATTATAATTATTATTATTATCATCATAATCATCATTAATGACAGCCAACCAATCAACTCGCAGTAGCAGGGCCCTCATCAGCCTCTGCATCTCTCTGAACATCGTCTCTCTCACGGTGACCAACTTCCTCTGTAGGTCATTAACCTACCTTTGAAGTTCCCGCACTGTTTTGTGTAGAATAGCAATGTCCAAAAAAGGATCAGCCATATCTAGAACACGTATGAATTGACAAATGTAAAGAAAAGAGTCCAAATGTAATACAACGTATACTACAAACTGAACTGGTAGATTTACACCAGAAAAAAACTTACCTCAATGATAAAGAAATATGTTTTTTGAAGAGAAATTTTTGAAGATGTCACCCAAAAAGAAAAAATGCAAGAAATAAATAAAGTTTAGCAGAATAAAGATTAAGGAGGGACCTATTTATAAAGGATTGAATCTGGATATGTAAGGACAAAAGGCACGTCTGTTAAGCTCCATTGTATTAATTACATTCAAACTGGTGGCATTTTATTTTCTGTGAAAAGTCGCAACTTTTTCATTTACTTTAATACTTATCACCTTTTCAAAATGGTTTTGAGACTTGATAACAACCATTATTATTGAGCTGTTGCAACAGATCGTCCATCTGCCGCAACAGATTTACCATTTATTGTAACATATAAATTATTTATTGTGACATATAGACTATATATTGGGGATGTTTTGATTTCTTCTAACAGCTGATTCATCAGCTGCAACAGATAGAGAATTCGATTCATCAGCTATTTTGAATGTGTTAGATAAAAAGTCACCACTACCTCTTTTTTAATAGTCATCACATGCGTGAAGGTGAATAAACCTTGTCTCTTTTGTCGCAATAAATTTACCATCTGTTGCAACATATAGATTATCTGTTGCGACAGATGGATCATATGTTGGAGATGTTTTGATTTCTTCTAATAGCTGATTCATCAGTTGCAATAGGTGGAGAATTCGGTTCATCAGCTGTTTTGAATATGTTAGATAAAAAGTCATGACTCTTTATCTCTTTTTTAATAGTCATCACATGTGTGCAGATGAATAAACAATATCTGGTCTGTCACAACAGATTTACAATATGTTGTAACATATAGATTATCAGTTGCGACAAATGGACCATATATTGGAGGAGATGTTTAAATTTATTCCAACAGTTAATTCATCAGTTGTAACAGATGGAGATTTTGATTCATCAGCTGTTTTGAGTGTGTTAAGATAAAAAAAAGTCATGACTCTTCATACCTCTTTTTTAATAGTCATCACATGCGTGCAGATGAATAAACAACACTGTAGTTTCTTTGATGGGGTATAAATAATAAGGTGCATGCAATGGATCTACTTTTATGCATGGGAGTTATTTATTATTGATTAGTTTACCACGACAGACACACATAAAGTGCAATGATTTTGTGAATGAAGTTTTTTATCGATTAGACACTGATCCTTCAAATAAGATCCTCCATTGTACAATTTAGTTTGATAGGTACGAACTGATAAGGATGAAGGGTTCCAAGACAGTGGTGTCGATACCCTGTTCCAATTTAATGACGGTATATGCTCATGTTTTTGTGTCAAGTTTGGGGAAGGGTTCAAGTTTTTAGCGGTAGTGTAAATATCCAATAGTGATTGGACCGGTCTTAGTGGCACAATGGACTTCTTAAAAGGCCTTCGAAGCCTCGCACTACAGTAAACAACGATGGAACTGATAGAAATTCCCTATTCTAAATTAATATGGATGGATTGCTGGAAGAGACTTTTATACAGCAGAAGGTGCTTGGGAGAATACCTGTGCGGGAAGGAGGGGTAGAGAAGGCCATACATCATCTCAGACCTTTTTTAAGAGGAAACACAGGGGAGCAAACAAGGAAATTATGGCGAATCTAGCCAATGAAATTGATAAGAGAAATGGAAAAACTGGATGAGCTTCAATTGTGGAAGTGTATCCAAATATAAAAATCCATCAGTCATTGTTAAAAAAAAGAATGGTCAACAGGACTGGAGCTGGACACTTTGCAAGAGAATACAACTAGCGAGTGTGGTCGTAATGAAGATTCTCACAAAGTGCAGGACCAGAACTCTAAGGAAGAAGTTTTGAGAGCACAGGAAATTGATACGATTGTCGATCAGAATTGAAACCTGAACTAACTACTCCTAAATTAAAAATATGGGATCAAGCCAAGGTGGCAATTTCTAAAGTTAAACTTGCATGTCATGCCTTCTAGTTGTGGCTATGATCAGGTCGATAGCAGTAAACAAAAAGGTCTAAAGTTGGGCAGAAATCTCATGCCTTATTGTTTCCACTGCCTTTAACCTGAACAAAGCCATAAACAGGAGGCATGGGATGTAAGTTTAACTTGAGAAATTACCACCTTGGATTGATCCCGTATTTTTAATTCAGGAGTAGTTGGTTCAGGTTTCAATTCTGACCGATAATCTTACCACCTTTCGTGCTCGTAAAGCTGTTTCATTAGAGTTTTGGTCTTGTATTTTATGGGTCTTCATTGAGGCCACGCTCGCTAGTTGTAGTCTCTAGCAAAGTGATCAGCTCCATTCCCCTTGACCATTCTTCTTTTACTTCAATGACTGATGGATTTTTATTTTTGGTTATGCTTTCACATTCACAGCTCATCTAATTTTTTCATTTTTCATGTCAATTTCATAAGCCAATTTCGCTACACTTTCCTTCATACCCAATATTTTCTCTTAAACAAGGTCTGAGATGATATATGACCTTCTTAACCTTCCTCTTCCTGCACAGGTATTCTCCCAATAGTTTCCTCCAGTAACCTATCCATATAAATTTGGACCAGGGGAATTTCTATTGGTTCCATCAATGTTTGTTGCAGTGTGAGGCTTCGGAGGCCTTTAAAAAAATCCATTGAGCTATTAAAACCAGTCTAATCACTATTAGATATTTACACTGTCTCCAAAAACTTAAACCCTTCCCTAACTTGACATAAAAACATGAGCATAAATGGTCATTAAATTATAACAGGGTATCGATACCACCGACTTGGTCCTTCGGCCTTACCAGTTCAAACCTAACAATCTTAACTGTAAAATGCCATATCTTATTTGAAGAATTAATACCAAATAGGTAATGAACAAACATTCACAAAATCATTGTACAGGATATATGTTTTCAGGATAGGTTGATCAGTAATACATACCTCCCACATATGAAGTGGTTCCATCTACAAGCAGCTTATTCCTCTGAACCTATCTTTACTCTAGCCTTTAATGTTGGTCAGGCAAAAATGGATCCAATTACAGTTCTTTTTATCTACAAATAAGATAAATATATTTGATGTTAAACAAGAGAAGAAGAAAAAGAAAATTACAAAAGGGTAACACAAAATTGAGCGAATCAACAGATGACCAATATGATGCAATTAATTACCCATCTGCTCAACCAATGAGACATCTGTTGCAACAGATGGATGACATGTTGCAACAGATGGGTCATCTATTGGAATAAATCAAACCAGCCTTGCTACTGGTTTGATTTTTTCAAATAGTTGCTTCGCCTGTATAAAAGAGTAATACAAAATTAAGTGAATCAACAGATGACCAATCTAATGTAACATATTACCCATTTGTTCAATCGATGAAGTATTTTGCAACAGATATAGAAACAATAGTTCATTCATTCAAGACTTAAAAGTCACCTTTCCTTCAATTTTCTCAATAAATAAGAAACTGGTAATAGGTAAATCATCAATAGCAACAGATGAAAATATCTAATTTAAATGGCATACAAAGAAAAAGACGAGATGGAAAGAGCAATAGTGAACCATACCTACAATGTAAAAAAAGCAAAGGGATCAGAACATTAGTTCAGTCGAGAAAAGATATTGATCGGTTGAGATTCGAAAGGATTTTCATCTGAAAGAAGAGAAAAAAAAGGTAAAAAGGAAAGAAAGAGAATTGAGAATAAAGAAGACAAAGTGATAGATGAGTTGAGTTGAGTCTTGAGTCTTACTTATGTTATGGATGAAGAAGAGAGTATTCTTCTAGATATGGGTTTAAATATTCATTAATAACTTTTGACTTTTGAGGGGCATGAGGATACGGTGACATTGAAAAGACCAGATAAGACTACTCACTCAGGAGATATTTGAGTTATCCAATTAATATTTTTTACCGCCTTGGTATTTTAACTTTTTTTTATCTCGGACAGGAAATACCTAAATTTCTTTAGAAAAAAAAGAGTATTAAAACATCTAAGTGCAACAGATAACAATTTCTGTTTGAAAATTACCAAGGCTTGATCATCCGTCGCAACAGATGCGTAATATGTTACAATAAATAACTTAATTTATTTGATTAAATCCAACAGAAAAGACATCTATTGCAACAGGTTGAACATTTATTTTTATACAATTTCAATTGATTTCACATGTTAGACTAATACCTTAATTGGTTAATCTAGGACCAGGGGTGAGTTCTCCTAGGGTCAACTACAACTTTAATTGAGTCTTTTGGAAATTGAATGATGAGACAATATTGCGTTCCTTCCAACCAGAGTCGTCGATTGATCACTATGAGCTAAATTGATTTTTACTACCTCATATGTTACACTAATACCTTAATTGATTAATCTAGGACCAGGGGTGATTTCTCATAGGGTCAGCTACAACTTCAATTGAGTCTTTTGGCAATTGAATGATGAGACGGTATTGCATTTCTCCTGACTAGAGTCATCGATCGATCACTCTGAGCTAAACTGATTCTTACTACCTCATATGTTAGACTAATACCTTAATTGATTAATCTAGGACCAAGGGTGAGTTCTCATAGGGTTAACTACAACAGATGGCAGCCCCTATTTGATAATTTGCAATAGATGGGTAATCTATCACAACAGATTACTTAATCTTTTTGATAATTTACAACAGATGAGTATCTAAAGCAACAGGTTGAACATTTGTTTTTATACAATTTCAATTAAGTTCATATACCTAAATTGATTAATCTAGGATAAGAGGTGGGTGAGTTTTTTTATAAGGTCAAGTACAACTTCAATTGAGTCTTTTGGCAATTGCATGATGAAAGGGTTAAAAATTATGCATATCTTTTACAATTTTAAAAAATAATTAAGATCAATTCGAACCAAATTAATATTTTCAAAACTTGTCATTCTTTTCCCAAATACAAATCAACCCGTACAAATCATCCATTTGGGAGAAAAATATTTCATGATTTCAAATCTTGAGTTCTCACTCTTTTCTCTTTCTCACTCAATTATACAGTACAGACAACAACTATAACTACTCAAAATATTACTTTACCCTTCATAATAGATTGATTTTCTTCTTATTTTCGACCACATAGGTGTTATTTTTGACTTTATTCTTGCTTGTATCAATTGTTTTCTCTGTCTTCGTAGGTAACAGAGTTCGAGAAGAGTTCTATATTTGTTAGTTTTTCTAAATAATAAGGTCTTTGTTAATGATAAAAAATAAAACTTTTAGTTGTATTATCTTTGAGAATGGGTTTATAATTTTGAGTTTTGATAGTAAAATTATAGGAAGAACTTGAGAAAATCCTAGTTTCTATTCAGTGTTTCATTGACTGTCGTGGTATTATTGGATAGTGTTTGTGGTGGTGGTGGTGGTGGTCGTGGTCATGGTCGTGGTCGTGGTGGTGGCAGCACAGGTGGTGGCTGGTAATGGCATTGGTTGGTGGTGTTTGTGGTGGCTGTCAGTGGTGGAGGTATTCGTGATGTTTGTGGCATTGGTTGGTGATGTTTATGGTGGTGGTGGTTGTTGGTGTGTCGTTATTGGTGGTGTTTGTAATGTATATTTTAAAATTTATGTATACATCAATTGTAATATAATTTTGTTTTTTTAATTATTTATAGGTAAAACATGTCTCCCAAAAGAAAAGAAAGTAAAAGTGGATCAACATCTGACCACCCCAAAAAAGGCTATAGTACAGAGGGATTCGGAGGAGCTTTCTAAACAATTTCAGTCAGGGAAATAAAGTAAAGCTGAGGATATATATGAAAAAAACATTGAGGGAGGTGGACAAAGGTCTGTAGACGGTGATAAAAAAATAAAAGTAAGAAAGAGGAGGAATTAGAGAGTGAGAAAGAGGATGATCATCAGCATGATGATAATGGATCACCAATGGGGTGTGAATTAATGTCGACATCCCAGCATGATCCTGTCAAAACTTTTAATAATTACAAGTTTCAAGTTCCGATGCCAATAAATGACAAAAAAGCAAAAGAAGAACTAACTGGTGAAATTGTACTTAAACTTCGTGGGGAGTAAATTTATTTATTTTAGAAAAATTATTAAGGACAAAAACATAGACGGACTTTTTAAGAAGAGCTACTTTGGACGCTTTCTTGAGCTACCTGAGTCCACCTGCCCATTTCTATATGAGTATAATATATGATATTCTCAAGCACAGGATCAAGTACGTGGGGGATGATGAAGATCCGAAGGAGGGGGGCAACAAAAAGATAGATGAAATCTGGATTAACTACTGTGGCATGCCGGTTTGTTTTATCTTGAAAAAGTTTGCCATAGTGATAGACTTGAGATACCATCATCCAGAAGAACCATCTATCACCAAGGGAATACCCCACAAAATATCCAAGGCAAGAAAATGCAAGGAAAAAATAGATGAGTTGTTTGACATTGCTTGAGTGGCTACAAAATCATCGAATTTGTTGACAGATCTCATGGATAAAACCATACCAAGCCAGTACAGGAAGCAATTGTGCTTAGTTTAGTTTGCCCATTCGGTTATATTGGCAAGAGACCTCAACAAGGTTATAAAAGATGATTTGTTCACGCATGCTGAGGATTTTGATAAATTCAACAATTAAGGAGATTGATCTCTTTAACCCTCCGGATGATGCAGTATGTCTTCTTCAAGTAAAATAAATTTACTCAATGAAAGTATTGAATAGATGTTATATCTGGTGAAACAAATATTATATATGATTCACCAGATGGGACATCTATTGCGACAGATTACCCATTCTGTGCCAATTGGTGCAATAGATGGATAATCTGTTATGACAGACAATTGATATCTCTCGTCAGATTACCTATCTATTTCTTTGGTTCTCTAAACCTGACTCCTAACAGATTAACCATCTACTGTAAATTATGCAATAGATGTGTAACCTGATGTAACATATTATTAATACACATACAGATGATCCGTTGCATAATATGTAACCCAACAGATTACTCATCTTGTGCAACTGGTGCAACAAATTGGTAATCTGTTGCAATAGATTATTGATATTTTGCATCAGATTATCCATGTGTTGCTCTGGTTCTCTGAATCCGACTCAAATAGATTTTAACCATCTACTACAAACTATGCAATAGATGTGTAATCTGATGCAATATATTGTTAATTTGTTGTAGAAGTTGACTTTTAAAATGTTAACCTAACTGTGAAAATTATTATATTATATGAATTAAATGTATCTGTCTTTTTTTCCTAGGTTGTGCAACTATGGATCATGCCTACCGAGGAGTCTTTGATGACTTCTTATATTACTCTAGATTATGTTGATACTATAACAACCCAATAGTGGATTTAATAAGGAAGGAATTGGTTGGAGCAATATCCATAAAAAGAGCAATTAAGCAAGGTCAGCCTAATGTTGAGGCTTTTCATGACCAATCTACTAAGGCAGATCCGGGTGCTTCTTCTGGTGGAGTTGTTGGTGTTGGTGGCAAGCATGTTGATGCTGCTACCACTCATGATAATGAGCATGTTGATGCTAAATAAAAAATAAATATGTTTGAAAATACCTATTTTTACCCTTACACGGGTCCCTCTTACCCCTCTTCACCCTCGTGTTCTCGTTGTAAATGCGAAGAGTGCAAGGACTGCCAGGATAAACTCTTTGAAATAGTAGAGGCTATCTCTAAAAATGTCAAGGAATTCAAATCCAAGAGAGGTGTCATACCATCCAAGTAGGTGAGAGAGCTATACACTCCTACAATGTTGGTTAGGAGGAAGAAAATAGCAATAGCCGATGTACTCTCCTATCAGAAATAAAAAATAATTGCAACTCCTCCCTCTCAAAAATCTGTTGAAGTTCTGGGGCCATTCAAGAAGGTGGAAATATACACAGAACTTGATGCTAAAGATAAGAAGGATCTGCGACAGGCCAAGAATGCCAAGTCAGGTGCACCAGATTACCCCAGGCCTCCCTTCCCCCCCAAGACTTCCAGACTATGATAGATATGTGTATGTGGTACGAGGATAAGGCAAGTTTACTTTTCCTAACCTAGCCTTCTAATATAATCTACCCCATGAAGAATAAGCTACGCAATAGATATGAAATCCGTTGCAACAGCTGGGTATTCTGGTGTAACTGGTAGTGGTTTTGTTGCAACTTACTATCTATCTGTTGCATAAGTTATGTTGGATTATTGATTCAGAGAACCCTATGCAAAAGATGGACCATCTTTACAATTACTAGCCTATTAAAAGTTGCCTTCTTATATCACAGCATGTTGACAAAATTCTCTGCCTCATGAGAAAAAGGCAATTAACGTACCCGAAAGCTTATGACGCTACCGATAGGATAGTGGACCACGCCTTCTGCAAGAAGCTCAAGGATAAGTACGATCAACTCAATTCTGAAGCATCATCCTATGGTGTGGGACTTGATTTCTTAGTTTCTACATTGGACTTGGAGAAATAAGAAATGATAAAATATGTTAGAGGGGAGAGGCCAAATCCACACGGCAAGAGCTGGATCGAGAAAAAGAGGATTCTTGTAGTCATTAGCATGAATGACATACATTATCGGGAAGTTGAGATATTACTCGAGCAGGGAAAGATTAAAGTTTATGACTACAACAAACCTGTCGTCAATGATATAGATCTTTTTCTCCTCGTACAGCCACTGATGAAGTTGTTGCCCATCTTGTTGAGGGAGAGTAAACTGATGAATCATTTGCCAAAGAAAGTGTTGATGAAGAAATCATAGGATTTTGAAGGTCAAAATAATGGCGTGAACCTTCCAAAAAATGATACCGATTACAAGAGCGGCTTGCACGCTCTTGTACACATCGAATGTTTGCTGACCGACACAGAAATGGCCGAGTCAATGACCTTTCTGTAAGACAATATTGTGGCAAACCTGCAAGAGGTATGGGTTTTTGGGGTACTAA
>NC_061121.1:192105610-192115588 GCF_002878395.1 Capsicum annuum
AGGACAAGCAATTTTTTAAGTTGAGGGGTTGATGTGTGAGCCTATGCTAACACATTTGAAGCTTTTAACTCTAAATAATTGTAAGGTCTTGAGCAACTTTAGTTGTTTTTGATTAGTTTACTTTGATTTTGCAATAAAAGTATAGAAGAAAGGGAACCACAAATAAAGGAAGGAAAAAGCATGAAATTGGAAGCATATAAAGAACAAAGAGTGGCTGACGACATCTATGACATGCTGTCAGCCGGGTGATAGGTTGTCAAGAATGCCATCAGTCTTAACCAAAGAATGAGATTTATTGTAACGTTGTGACGGCATGTCGTGATAAGGCATTAGATTTATGATAAGGCATCAGGATCACCATCAACCTTAGACAGAAATTCTCAAAATGGAAGAGGAGCTGATGACATCCACGACGCGCCATCAGACTCCTGATAGAACGTCATTATCGCCATCAGCCTGAGACAGCAAAAGCCAAACTTAAAGAGATCTAACGACATCTGTGATAGGCCATCAAACTCCTGATAGTCTATCACGGCCGCCGTTATTTATTCCGAGAAAAATCTGTAACTTTAGTTATATTTTCTTATTTAGGGTTAACTATTTAAAGCCTTATTTTAGGGTTTTCTAAGGATCGATGGACATATCCCACAAGATAGCATATATGATTTTTCTCTCTCTCTCTCTCTCTAAGACCAATATTTTGAAGCTTTGCCTTGTGATTCAATTAAAAGTATACTTTTGATTTTCTTCAACATTGTGAGTTAATACTTTCTGTTATAAATTCAATTTGCATACTTATTTCTTGCATCATGAGTGGCTAAAACCTTGTAACCTGGATCATGGGATATAGGGTTAGGTCATGATAAGGTGATAAATACTCAAGATTTAATAGGTGTTAGGATTTCTTGGTAATTCTGAGATTATAATTTATGTCTGTTGGTTGCAAATAGTAGGCATACCTACTTTGGTTTGCTTGAGAAAGAAATCATAAACAGTAGAAAGTGAATTATCAACAGGGACTTGAAAAGGCTTCGTTTAATAATCAGCGCTATAACAAGGTTGATTAACCTGAGGTAAAATTTGAACAGTGTATAACAATTCCCTAAGTCCGAGAGGATTAGGAAATTAGACGCTTGAAGAGGTTGAGATATATTTGAGCATATCATCGATAAAGATAGCTTGTGATCCTAACCGCCGTGAGAGTCTTGAGTAAATTTTAGCATTTGTCATGTACCGTAAGCCCTAGTGAATATAATCCTGGTTATTTCATAAAATCTTGGTTAGAAACATCAAATTCAAAGTGACAATCAATTATCTACAAAACTTAAACCCCATTTCAGGAAATAGAAAACTACCAGTGAATTAAATCATAAACAACTTGAGTTCACACCTTATTTCCTGTGGGATTCGACCCCAACCTAGTTGGGTTTTATATTGACAATGATCGCTTACACCTATTCAAGAGTGTAATTTAAGCGTTATCACTTGTTCAGCTCGTGTTGCTCTCTTTTGGACATTGTACATTACTCAGTGCAACACATGGACATAGAAGCTGCAATTTTACTTTTTCAGATGCTTGATAATGCCTTGGAAATCACTTTTCTTCTTCTTTTAGCCTTAATCTCTAATGGAGTGGATGGAAATAAAATCCTCTTTGATGGAATGACACCCCTCTTAGATATTAATTTCTTTAGAGAAGAAGTTAATGCATTAATAGCATTAATCACTACATCATGTTTCGCCCTACAGTCTTGATATTTACATGCAGAGCATTTGCTGGGAGAGGCAAAATCTGTATAAACAGTATGATCATACTTATAATAGTTTGTTTTAAATACCGTAAGAGGAGCATCATTAGCACCAACAGCAGCACCACTACCACCACCAACAGCTCCATCACCACTAAGACCATCAACAACAACAACAACAAGCCCACCCTCCAAAATTATTTTTTTTGTGATGGTTGTTGCTCTAAACAATTCCATTTTTATTTTGTCGATGACCTTAGGGTCCGATAGAGTTTGTACAGACCGTAAAGTAATAAAAAATGGCATCTTCAACTCTCGATTGGTTGAAACTAGCGACAAATGCACAATCTAACATAAATTATTACATATATTAGAATGATGATTAGATCATTCAAAATATTCATAAATTAAAATAAAAACTTAATTATAATTATACTTACTACATCCTTCGGAGGGTTGAAGAGATCAAGAAATTTTGCATTTTTATCAGTTTTTGCCGACAACCATCTCAAGATTCTTGGACAGGAAACTTCTTCCTGGTAGTTCACTTGTTGTCTCAAATGAGGAATGACTTCAAACACCCAACCCTATAAAATAACGCCAATAAATTAAAACCATTATTGAGTAAAAAAATGAATAATATCATAGTAAAAGAAAGAAAAATTTATCATGAAAGCCCATGGAAAGCCATATAAGTTGATTGTCTTTGGCACTAATGGAGTCAACAATTATTGAACAGTCCTTTTGAAGCTTTCATAACTCCAAGGATAGTTGTTAAACTCCTCAAGATCCTTGGAGAGCTTTATTAATCCAACGCTTATATCGTTGTTAACATCTCTCGCCCAAGCACAATGATTATTTGTGCTTTTTTGAAAGTTCTTTACCTTTCAATGCTTCTATCAAATTTTTATTTTTTAAGCATGGACCAACAATGGAAACCAGGTCATCACAATCAAATGACTTAACTTTGCCTTTTTTGGGTGTGCGGAGTGCTTTTTTGGGTTAAAATAGGTACAACTTGAGAAGAAGGATAACATTTAAGTCCAGTAACTATGGAAAACTCCTTCTAACCAAAACAAACACGCATGCCACAGTAATTTATCTACACCTCATCCATCTTATCTTTGTTTTCATACATAAACCTACACTTGAGAAGTTCATATACCATTTTCATTTGTAATGAGCATTGTTGTCCTCCGGTAAATCAAGATATTTCCCAAAGTAGCTGTCACTGAAATAAGTATCCAATTTTTGCTCTCGAAGTATTTTTTTGAAGGCGTCAAAATATTTTCCCATGGCTGACTTAACCATGAAATCACCCGTTAAATCTGTGGCACCATCGCACTGCATTCTCATAGGATAAATATCAATGCTAAAGGTTTTGACCAACTCTTTGACGGAAGGGCTATTAGCATTTGAATAATCTCTTTTGAAATATTCTTCCTCCCCGTGTTCATCATATTCTGCTTCTGATTGAGATAACACTTGTAAAGCAAGCTCATAGAGTGGTGGATGTAGCCTAGCTGCTTCACTTGTTCCTTTACTTGGACTTGATTCAGTTTCTGTTCTTTTGGGAGCCATATTATTTAAAATTAATAGAAACAAAAAAAGTCTATTATAGTTGATTAATGCATCATTAAAAAAGGATAACAATAAATCTAACAAGAAAAATAATAAAATAATAGTTTCAACAGATCACTTATCTGTTGCACCAGGTAGTATATTTATTGAATCATATAACAAACCTATTGCAGCAGGTGAGTAATTTGTTGCAACAATACAAAATGTATCACTCATTTTTTAAGATAGATGAATGGTTTGTGCAACAGATCACACATTGTTGCAATATGAGTGATCAGTTAAAATAGTTAAAGAACCTGTTGCAACGGATGAGTAATCTGTTACAACAATACAAAATATATCACTCATCTGTTGAGAAAAATAAATGGTCTGTGCAATAGATCACATATCTATTGCAATATATGAGTGATCTGTCGGAATAATTAACTAACCTGCAACAACGATTGAGCAATCTATTATGACAATACAAAGCATATCACTCATCTGTTGAGAAAGATGAATGGTCTGTGCAACAGGTCACACATCTGTTACAACACATGAGTGATCTGTTGGAATAGTTATCAACGATTAATATTATATAGATTTCTTCTAACATAGGGTCGTCTATCGTGGTAGATGAATGATCAGTTGAAAAAATCATGTCTTAGACATATCCTGGTTGAAGAGTTGATAAGATTTTATCCAACAGGAGGTTCATCTATTGCATCGAATCATTAATCCGATGATTCTTTCGTTGTATCACATGGTTAATCAATTGCATCAGATTTTTTATTCGATGCTTAATCTGTTGCAACATATGGTTAATTTGTTGCATCAGATGGTTTAACTGTTGCATTATATGCTAAATCTGTTGTATCAGAATTATAATTTGATGATTTCTCTGGTACATCAGATGGTTGATCTATTGCATCATCTGAAAAATCTATTGTATCAGATGGTTAATATGTTGCACCGGATGGATAATCTGTTGGATAAAATAAAAAAATAGTAGGACAATTTTGTTCAACAGAAAAATAGAAATATCACCATTTTTACCAAGAACAGGAACAGAACAAATCAACCTAAATCGTTGTTTTGTTTTTATAAACACAAACAACAAAAAGCAAACTTCAAAAAAATACAACAAACAACAAAAAATCATAATTCACTTCGAAAAGAGAATAGAAGAAATATCAGAAATTAGAATTTTATTGAGACCGCATTTCAAATTAAAGAAACAAATATTGAAATTGTTAGCCATTACTATAAGAGAAGTTGGCTTAAGTTCCTCGTTTTCTTCAGAAATAAAGAGGACATAAATTTCTACCTGTGAAAAAAGAAAAGGAACGATGATGAATTCAAAGTTGTTGTGGCCGGAGAGCAAGGCTGTCACATCGATCGAAGGTTGAAGTCAAAAAAGAACTCGAAGCTCAACTATTTATCGTCAGATGTTAAAGTCGCTGAGGATTGAAAGGAAAAATTTGCAGAACTATTGGTTGGGAGAGAGTTGAGAGAAGCAACCGAGAGAGGAGAGAGACTGGTTGATTTGCATTGAAGAGGGGTGTGGGTTCAGTTGATTTATATTTTTAAAAAGATTAAAAAGTTTTGAAAATATTAATCAAGTCCACAATTAGCTTAATCAAGTTTTCTAATGATGTTTGATCCTTTAAGTTGGTCAAGGTCACCAATCCTTCATTCAAGACTTAAAAGACATCTTTCCTTCAATTTTCTCAAGCTTCATCCTATATATTTTAGGAGTCCTTAATTTAATAAAACAATAATTGAATGAAATAGTAAAAAAATAATTTTGTCTAAAGCACAGACTTTTAATGAAGAGCAAAAAGTTCAAATCATATTTCTAAGACTCTTCAAACTTTTAACATATTATAGATTATAGATATATATTATAGATATAGAAATAGATAGATACTTACTTTTTTTCATTCTCCTTCAGCTCTTCTCATTCTTTAATTATTATTGAACTGGTTTAGGTGTACACGCGAACCTCACTTTATTGAGTTCAAATATTACACTAAATAGGATATTTGTTTAAATAATAAAGATGAATACAATAATTAAATTCAACATCTTTTGGAGAATTTATTTAATTAAACCTAACTTTTACCAAAAAAAATTCTCAAAGCCGATCGACATTCATTTACCACCTATAAACTACAACAAAACAATACGATGATAGAGACATCAAAACAATATAATTGAATCCAACTTTTACACAAAAATTTCCTCAAAGTCATTTGACACTCATCTACAACCTATAAACTATAACAAAATAATACAACAATAGAGACATCAAAATAATACAACTAAACTTTACCTTTACACAAAAAAATTCTCAAAACAGAGATATAAAAATAATACAATTAAATCTAACTTTTACCTAAAAAAATTCCTTAAAGTCGATCGAAACTACAATAAAATAATACAATAGTGATCACAAAGCTTCAGTTTTGATGAAAATAATTCTTGTCTGAGTGAAAATTTTGATACTAAAAAATGACTTGAATGAAAACAAAGAAGATATATATATACACACATGTTGAATATTCTATTATGTTGACAAAAATAATGAAGAAGTTAAGGGTTAGAAAATTAAGCATACATCAATCTAGACATGTAACCGAATTAAGTTAGATGAACATCAATCGTATTTTCACAATAAGTAAATCAGTTTCTTCTCTAGTTTAACGTGCATCTCAATATTTATAGAATAATTTTTTTAATAGAGTCCTATTTTAGGAGTATTTTCCTATCCTATTTTAGGAGTATTTGTCTAATTGATCAGTACAAAGAAAAATATTAATTGATTCTTCTTCCATATATTTTAAGAGTCTCATATATTTTAGGAATATAATTAATATAATAAAAATAGTTCAATAATAAATTGAAGAAAATAGTGAAAAGACAGTTTTGTCTAAAGGAGGATGTTTTAGTGAAGGACAAAATATTCAAATCATTTTTTTAAGAGTCTTCACACCTTTAATATACTAGTTTAGGTATATGCACCTTGCGCGTGTATCTCACTTTAATGAGTTCAAATATAACACTAAATATAGGATATTTGTTTAAATAATAAAGAAGAATACAATAAATAGATTTAACATCTTTTGAACATGTAAAGATAAAAGAATTTATTTAATTAAACCTAACATTTAGTTAAAAAAAAAAGTCTCAAATTCAATCTAAATTTATCAACCACGTGTAAACTACAACAAAATAATACGATGATAGAGCTATCAAAACGATACAATTAAGCCTAACCTTCGCAAAAGAAACCGTAAACTACAATAAAACAATACGATAATAGAGATATCATAACAATACAACAAAACCTAATGTTTATACATACAAAAGAAAAAAATTAAGTACAAATATCAAAACAATATAATTAAATCTAATCTTGATCTAAGAAATTTTTCAAAGCCGATCGATATTTATCTACTATTTGTAAACTACAACAAAATAATATGATAATAAAAATATCAAAACAATACAATGAGACCTAACCTTTACACAAAAATTTCATAAACTTATTATTTGAGTAGAAACCACAAAGTAACTCAATAACGAAAGTTTTTTTTTTGGTAGAACGAAAGTTTGTTATTTATGATCAATAAACCCAATGTCATAAAAAAGAAAATTTAAAACCTAGAAACAACAAAGTCACACTGTAGATTCAATAATGAAAATTACATACAAACATGAAAAGATGTTTTATTATTCTTGATCAATAAAAACAATGTAATACAAAAGAAAATTCAAAACCAGAAATTTAAATCAATACCTTATTTTAAAGATCTAATAACAAAACTATTTACAAACATAAAAGGATGATTTGTTAATTATGATCGATAAAATCAAAACGTAATATAAATACAAATTTAAAATTTAGAAATCATAAAGTTACCCAATAACAAAGCTACGGTCAAAAAATTTTATTACCCAAATAAGGTATCTGTATAACCTAAAAGAGGAATTCTAAAATTGAAAAAAAAAATGTAATGATTTATAAATTAAAATATTATAATAAAAGAATAACAGCCC
Source organism: Capsicum annuum (assembly GCF_002878395.1). Lineage (NCBI taxonomy): Eukaryota > Viridiplantae > Streptophyta > Magnoliopsida > Solanales > Solanaceae > Capsicum > Capsicum annuum. Next base: position 192,112,981 of record NC_061121.1, read on the forward strand.
TTACCTAAAAAATTACAAAACCTTTTTTTTCTTGAAAAGTTTGCCTACCCTTTTTAATTGCAAAAACATCAGGTACTGAATGTAGTTTTAGGAAGAAACCTTTTTTACTTCTTGTTTTGGAACCTAACTTATTTTTTGTAAAATACTTTCACCAAATTTTTAAAAATATTCAGAACTTTACCTTATATAATTTTTTTTATATAATAATATTTTTGAAGTTTGATTTTCTTTAATAAAATATTGTCATGAATTTAGGAATTCAACTAAAAGTAGAAAAGCTTCTCCATTTAATTCTTTTATATATTTATTATAATTAATATTTAATATTATAAATTGAAGAAAAACTGTGAAAAGATGATTTTGTCTATTACAGTGTCTTTTAATGAAGGATAAAAAGTTCAAATTACTTTTTTAAGGGTCTTCACACTTTTAATATATTATAGATATAGATAATTATAGATAGATTATAGATGTAGATATAGATATAGATTTAGATATTTTAAAGTCTCACAAACGATTAGATCTGCTGCATTATGCAAAACTTCTTGTTATTTATTTATAAGAAGATCAAATTTTACTTTTCGATGTCTTCTTTAAGATTTCAAATATTATAACACATAATCATTATATTAATGTATCGACAACACTACACTATTTTGATATTATTATAATTTTATTAAATTCATGAGCCAAATTTTATTTTGTAATTTTATATTTTAATTCATTCCATTGAAATTGTACACTGTTGATATTCTTACTTCATAAACTATAATATAACGATCTTTCCTTCAAAATGAACTGTCAAAACAAATTGATTATAAAATAATAATTAATGACTTCGTCCTTAAAAATAGCTAGAAAAAAATTTTAATAAAAATATATCTTAGGAAGTTTTCTTTAAAAAAAAAGAAAATGCTCTATTACCACCTTGAACTATACGCGAAAAAGTTGAGACACACCCGAACTTTAGGAGGGTCCTATTACCTCCTGGACTAATTAAAATTGTATTTTGACAACCTTAGTGCCTACGTGGCACACACGTGTGCCTACATGGATCCTTCAGTGTGTTGTGCCACGGATGTGCCACATAGGCATTAAGGTTGTCAAAAATATGGTTTTAATTAGTCCAGGGGTAATAGGACCCTCCTAAAGTTTGGGTGTGTCTCAACCTTGTCACGTATAGTTTAAGGTGGAAATAGAGTATTTTCTCTTAAAAGAAAGAAAAAAAATTAGGATATCTCTTTGAAGTTTGGTTTTAGACTCCCCGTCTTATTGAATCGATCTTGAGATGACAAATAACCTATGGTTACCCATCAATTGCATTCTCCTTTTAAGTATGTATTGATATATGAACCTCTAAAAAAAATACTCTTTGAGCTCGTTTTATCATGTGAAATGAAATGATGATAATCATGATATAGAATGAGATGAAATTGATGTTTTGTTTGGACATGAAATTTAGATTTTTTGTGTTGTATGTTTTCTCATCAATATAAAAAACTTCATAAGTTATGAAAACTATTTAAGTTGTCCCAGTTCTTTATACAATCTTACAAAATGAGTAAAAAATTATAATAAAAATTTAATACACTATCAATACAACATTTATTGATCAAATTTTAGTTCAAATAAAAAAGTAAAATTGAACATGAGTTGTAGCTTACTATTCCTTAATATGATTCTCCCACATAGTACGGTCAACCTCCTCACGTTGAACCTGCATTGCTTGATCAAATGACAGAGAGACGAACCAACATTGTTACTACTGTATAGCAAAAATTCGTTGGAAGTAATAAAATTTTTAAAAGTAATGGTTATATGAGATATAAATGGTTTAAATAGTAATAATATGAACTATAAATTTTATTTACATATGAAATAAATGTTTGATAGATATAAGTGAAGGATTTTTTTTTTTTTACAAAATATAAATTTATGGATTAATTTTTGTATTTAAAAAATTCTAAATTACGATATAATATCCCATAAGTAGGTATTTGGACATCTGATGTCACCTCGTGAGTTGAAATCATGAGATGAAATAATATTGGCCATGCGATTTAATGATGATTAATATTATGAGATGAAATTTTAAATTCTCCAAAAACTTGATCTCATATCATAATTTGATATTTTTCAAATACAGAAATTGATTTACAAGTTCATATTTGTAAAAAAATTCACCATTTATATCTACCAACCATTTATTTCATATGTAAATAAAATTTATAGTTCATATTATTACTCTTTAAATCATTTATATATGAGATAATCATTTATTATTTTTGATTATATTCATCCATCAATTAAATTTATTACTACTTTATTCAAATGAACGATTTAATTTTATTTTAAACACATTCCCAACCAAAAGATGAAACAAATAGTCGCATGCATTTCTTTTAGGGAAAAAACATAATTACCCCCTAAATTTGTCACCAAAACTTTCACACTTAAAGTTAACTTGTAATTATTTACCTTCCTTAATAACTTTCAAGTGAATTTTATACCACCCTAAAAATACTGTACAACTCTCACTATGAAGAGTGCAGTATACACACGCCACATCAGCGCCACATAAATAATTTATTTTAAAAAATAAACCCCT